>NC_080543.1:113130324-113432824 GCF_028640845.1 Ahaetulla prasina | reverse complement strand
ACTACTCAAAATTTCTGCTATCAGTTCTCCAGAACCTATCAGAACCTGCTGGATTTCACCCTGATCCACACCTAAAGAGAAAATAATACACACACACACACACACACACACACACACACACACACACGGGGGGGGGAGGAGAGATTTTCAAAATAAACCAAGAAAACAAGAGTACAAATGAATTGGAAGAAAGGGAACCAGAATCCATGCAAAATTCACACACATACCTCCTTTCAGTCTTCTTCTTCCTAACATATTCCTGCAGATATTGCAAAATCTCCATTCCATCCCCACTCTGGGGCCAGCCAGAGGTGGCATTTGCCGGTTCTCTGAACTACTCAAAATTTCCACTACCGGTTCTCCAGAACCTCTCAGAACCTGCTGGATTTCACCCCTGCATCAAAGCCACGTTCACAATGCCTCTTTGCAGTAGAGGAGATATTGAGGTGGCTGGGGGAAGTGTTTCCAAAATGCTGGGCTTCAGAGAAATAGGTAGTTATATTCTCAAGGCAATTGACCCCAGAGTGAATGAATGATGCTCTTGTCAAAGATAAAACTCAGTTTTCTCCCAAAAGGCTTTTTTTTTAAAGGCTCACCTGTTGTTCATACAAACATACCCAAAGATCAAACTGAAATGAAAGGCTTTTCTTTAAAAAACAACAACAATTTCTTCACAAGCAAGTGCGATGATACTGCCTGGGCAGCATGGTTATAGAACTGGTCTAGTAGAAGAAAATTGCCTTTTTTGTGAGTGTATCCATATTTCCTCTCTTGCTTGTTGCTATCAAATGCATCCACTCAAAGTCATCTGGCTTTGAATATGTTTGGAGCTGCCTGCTTTTCTCTGATATCACTTCAAACCACCCATCCCACTTGGCTTCAGCACCTGGTATAAACTGGCAGATGTAGAGGAAGCTCCTTGCTAATCTACCACCCACCTTAGTGCTACAGTGTAAAAGAAGAATCTTTCGAATGCAGACTATAGTACAGTGGTGGGATGCTGCTGGTTTAACAACTGGTTTGGTGGCAACTGACACGTGCTGTGCTAGTTACTAAGTCTGCATTTACTATTAATCTCTCATCATTCCTATCACCCATCTCTTTCCACTTATGACAGTATGACTGTAACCTTGTTGCTGGTATTCTTTAGATTTATGTTGATTGTTCTCTATGACTATCATTAAGTGTTGTACCTTATGATTCTTGACGAATGTATCTTTTCTTTTATGTACACTGAGAGCATATGCACCAAGACAAATTCCTTGTATGTCCAATCACACTTGCCCAATAAGGAATTCTATTTTATTCTATTCTCGCATGCACAGTTTTACAAATACTAACCTTCAAGTATGTTAACACTTGGAAGTAACACAGCTGAGGTGCAGAAATCTGCTCTGCCACATAAATCAGCTGAGAAGATAAAGGTAAGTAAAGCACAGGGGCGGGTGGGCGGACTGACATGATAGTCGGAGCTACTGGTTTGCCCGAACCGGTCTGAACCGGTAGAATTCCACCCCTACTATAGTACCTCACCAGAAAGTGTTTCCTTACTCCATTACACTGTTAATCTCTATAATTGCCAGTGCCACTTTTTGCTAAGAGGTTATGGGCACAGGAAGCAAAGGGTTCACGGACAAAAAATAGAGAGAGATTGACTGCCTACTTATTCATAAGAATCTCACCTGACTGACTACATTCTCTTGGGAATAGCCAGTAAAGGCTTCAGGAATTTTTGGGTGTGTGTGTATCTTGCCTTTCCTACAAGCTCACCAGTCTTTTCCCTTCTTTCCCCACTATAGCTACAGATACCCCCATAGTCAACTAAGATATCCAGGGTGCACTTACAGCACTCGCTTTCAATACTTTATGATATTTCAGTTGTTCCCTTAACTCACTGAAAGACAATTAGAAGAAAGACAAAAGGAGTCCTTGTATAAGCATTATCATAATCACACTTTCTGGATCTAACGAGAGAGAGAGACAGAGAAGGAGAGAGAGAGAGAGAGAGAGAGAGAGAGCAATAGTGGAGAAATTTATTTACTCTGAGCCAAGTAACCAGTTCCAAAACTCATATGCACTGAAAACACTGGCATCAGGGACTCCTTTATTATTCTTTTTTTTTATTTTTACATTGGAAAAGTGTAAAAGTAGTACTGATTCTGAAGTTATTTCAGCTATCCAAAATGGATAACTAAATTTGTTAGTCAGGTGTTCATACGGTAGGTGAATGAAACGCCACAGTTATAAAAGCAACAGGGAAAAGAGAGAAACTGACTTAAATAAAAATAAAACCACCCAAGATGCTGCTATTTTTCCAGGAAGACAAAAAGCAACTTTTATCATAGTAGGCTAATATTGCACAACAGTAAGAATAGCTGCATCTTTATTCTCAAACCACAAATATGTCTGAATGTAATTTAGTGCCTTTTAGAAATCAGGTAAAATACACGAGGATTAAAACCAGGACATTACAAGGCAAATACTAGCAAAGCTTAGATATAAAACAGTTGAAGCTCCAAATTTAATGCCAATGACTTTTCAACCCTTTATGATCTACTAACCACAAGGGAGAGAATTAGTAGCAAGAGAGCTGTATCCACTCTTTGTCTATCACTGTGCCTGCTCTTTGACTAAACAATTTCTTAAACTGAAATCAGTTCCTTTTTTTTTTCCACATGTGAACACATGGACCTCAACTTTTCTCTTGGCAGGATTGATTGATTATATGCTATCAAGTCACTTTTGGCTCCTAGAGACTGCATAGATTTCCTCCCATAATAATTTGTCCCTCAACTGGTTCTTCATTTCTTCCAACAGGATACTTGTTGCTACTGTAAATGAAACCATCCACTTTGCTGCTGGCCATCCTCTTCTTTTCTTCCCTTCCACCTATTCCTGCATCAGAAAAATATTCCTGTAATGTGTTTCCCAGAAATAAATATACCAGGAGTTATTCTTTTTTAAAAAAATTTGCATTTATATCCCGCCCTTCTCCGAAGACTCAGGGCGGCTTACACTATGTCAAGCAATAGTCTTCATCCATTTGTATATTATATACAAAGTCAACTTATTGCCCCCAACAATCTGGGTCCTCATTTTACCTACCTTATAAAGGATGGAAGGCTGAGTCAACCTTGGGCCTGGTGGGACTTGAACCTGCAGTAATTGCAAGTAGCTGCTGTTAATAACAGACTGCATTAGTCTGTTGAGCCATCAGAGGCCCTGAGTCTTATCAACCTGCTTCATGAATCCTTTCTCCAATTACATGTTTCTCTTAGGCATGCTCTTAGGAATGTGAGCATCCAAATTGCTTCTATTTCCAACAAAACTGAGGTGTGTACTATAGGAATGTATGTGTGTCTGTGTGTAAACAAGCCACATGACTCACCACATGACCCTTTGTTTTGGCCAGAAAGGACTTCCTGTTTGACTCTTTTTCTATGTCAGTACTCTTCCCAGCACGACCGACTTCCTGCCCACCTTCTTTGGTTGTCCCCCATTTCTTTTTGCAGCGTACTTCCCAGCATGGCCGTTTTCCTGTCTGCCCCCTGTAGTTGTCCCCCTTTTCCTATCACAATGTGTCAAGCATCAAATAAACGAGTACTGGAACAACATACTGACTGACCAGAGCATATAAAACATTTGTTAGGCCAATTCTTGATTACTGCTCTCCTGTCTAGAACCCATACCATATATCTGACATCAGCACAGTTGAGCGTGTCCAAAGGTATTTTACGAGAAGAGTTCTCCACTCCTCCGTAACCAATAAAATACCTTATTCCACCAGACTTGATATCCTGGGTCTTGAAAACTTGGAACTTCGTCGCCTTCGTCAAGATCTGGGTTTAGCATATAAAATCATCCGTTGTAATGTCCTTCCTGTCAATGACTTTTTTAGTTTCAATAACAATATCACAAGAGCTACTAACAGATTTAAACTCAATGTCAACCGCTCCAGTTTAGATTGCAGAAAACACGATTTCTGTAACAGAATTGTATATGCTTGGAATGCATTACCTGACTCTGTGGTTTCTTCTCATAACCCCAAAGGCTTTACTCAAAAACTGTCCACGGTTGACCTCACCACTTTCCTAAGAGGACTCTAAGGGGCGTGCATAAGAGCACCAACGTGCCTACCGTTCCTGTCCTACTGTTTCTTCCCCTATGTATATATATGTTTTTAGTACCTCGTTTCTCCTCATATATACGTTCATATATTATATAACCCTTTATTTATCCTTGTATATATATATATTGTTATATTGTTATGACAAATAAATAAATAAATAAAACATTTTCACTTCAAAATGCCTCAAGTACTAAATTAGATGTGTTTTGAAGTAGTTGAGTATTAAGGGACCACTGTAAACTGGAAAATCAGCTATTTGCTTGTATGCCTGAATTTCTTTTAACTTTTGAAATTTTTTTAAAAAGAACATTAATGATTTACTAGAATTTTTTGCTAATAATTAGATATTTACACTCAGTGATTTCTGTATCTATTGGGTTTTAAGTTGCTGATCAGATTCTATGAGAGAGTTTTTAATAAGATTTTGAATTTATTTGCCAGGGTCTCTACTAGAAGTGACTTTGTAATTAATTGTCTATCAGAGAAAAACTATAATAAAAATACAAAAGTACAAATGGAAGGAGACACCATTTGTGTCAGAGAATTATTCATTCCATGATAAAAACTGAAAAACTATTCTGAGTTTCACTTTTTAAGACAGATTTAGCAATCTGATTGAGAAGACCTTCATATTTAACAGTAAAGCAGATTGCTAAACTTGTCTTGAGAGATTTCTTTATTCGAGTCAGGAGTATGTATATATCACTAGGATATTACTTGATCAGATTTACCTTAAACATTTTTTTTTACTTTTAATGATTTTGCAATCGCTTACATTGGGATGGAATCAGTGTGATTGAATGGAGCTGAGCGTTTACTGGCCAGATGCTCTTCTGGATAGCAGTAACATGCATAGACTTACATACAGCTTTACAGGTCTCGCTAAGCAGCTTACGAGGTCAGCATACTGCCCCAACAATCTGGGCCCTCATTTTACCGACCTCAGAAAGATGGAAGTCTGAGTCAACCTTGATCCATGAGAATCGAACTGCCGAACTGCTAGCAGCCGGCAGTCAGCAGAATTAAGCTACAGTACAACATTCTAACCACTGTGCCACCACGACTCAGAGCTCACAGCATATAACTTCACTTTACACCCAGACAGGAAGACTTAGGATCGAACTCACAGCCTTCTGACTGTGAGGCGAGAACTCTACCTCTAGGCCACCATGCCACTCAGATTTACTAAACTAAACTAAACTAAATTCAGCTATTTTCTCTTAATTACTGTCTTCTCTTGTAACTTCTCATGAAGTACAATATTATTCTGACTTTATGCAAGACATTCAGAACTTATAAAACTAAAGCAGCCTTCTGTAAACTTCATTCCCCACCCCAAATGGATTACAGTTCTTGAGTTCCCAATCAGAAGGGTATTTTTGGGGATTCTGGGAGTTATAGCCCAATATATTGGGAGAGAAGGAGGTTGAGGAATGCTGATCTATGAGCTACAGCACAACCTTTGAAATCATACTTTTTTCGTTCCTTGGTAGTATGAGCGACTTCCAGAAAATAACATAGGTGAGACATGATAGCAGTGTTCCAATATCTCAGGGATTGTCACAAAGAAGAGGGAGTCAAACTATTCTCCAAAGCACCTGAGGGTAGAACAAGAAGCAATGGGTGGAAACTAATCAAGGAGAGAAGCAACCTAGAACTAAGGAGAAATTTCCTGACAGTTTGAACAATTAATCAGTGGAACAACTTGTCTGCAGAAGTTGTAAATGCTCCAACACTGGAAATTTTTAAGAAAATGTTGAATAGCCATTTGTCTGAAATGGTGTAGGGTTTCCTGCCTGGGCAGGGGTTGGACTAGAAGACCTCCAAGGTCCCTTCCAACTCTGTTGTTGTTGTTGTTGTTGTTGTTGTTGTTGTTGTTGTTGTTGTTGTTGTTGTTGTTGTTGTTGTTATTATTATTATTAAAGCATGTGGAAATACAGGAAGGTAGGAAATAGTAAACTAACTTGGTCTGTTGTGACTCATCTGTACTGCAACTGCCTCCTCCTCCTCTTCCTCCTCCACCACCACAATCACAAAAATTGTGTGCCAAAAAATTCAAAACAAATTAAGGCCCATCTTTTCCCATTAGCACACATAAAGAGGTGATCTTTAATTGTGTTGCTGTAATTACCATCTTGAGTTTTTTGACACACACATACACACCACAGACTTTAACAAACAACCACATGTTGTTAAAACAAATCAGAAAGAAACGGTTTGCTTTATTTTATTTTTTTCAGTGTTTGTTCTATGCAAACATGGGGAGAACTTGTATTATTTTGGGTAGCACGTCAATATATCAACTTCTCATTATAATATAATGAAACAGTAAGAATGTAAAATATGGAAGAATTTGTTGTGTTCATCCATAATCGCCTTCCACTGTATCATTGTATTATGTTGTTCTATTTTCAAAATCTTTTAAAATAATCAATTGCAAATATATATCTAGGAACACATACATCCACACGAATACACATATTTTATCTCAACATGCCAATTTATAAAAAAGTTTCAATTCACTCTATAGATTTCTAAATTTTATTTTAGAACATGTATGTATGTATGTATGTATTTGTTTGTGTACAAACACAGAGAGACATACATCTTGAAAAGTACATTATTAGGAAAGTGTGCTCTCCTGTATTTTTGTCTAGGCAATATGGATAAAATAAATTCTCATCAAATTTCCCAAAGTTTTAATTCTTCAAACTTCTCTTTAAAAGGTCACAAACAAAATATTGCAAGTTAATTTAAAATAAGCATCCATTTTTGGCTCGCATGCTTAGTTTTGAAGTATATATGCAAATTAAATAATCCCTTCTTCCCAAAGGAGAGTTAAAATTTTGCTTATATCTTAATCTGAAAGGTATTATTCATAGCTTATGTTTGGTACTGCTGATTTAGCAGAGAAGTAAAAATATCGACACAGAAGATTAGATTTTAAAAAAACCTTTACCAAAGCAACATAACTGAATTATTTTTCGGTTAAGAAAAGCAAAGGAAACAAGATGATGAATGCATATCCTGCTATGACAAGTAGCAATTGAGATTTTTTTCACGTTTATTGAAGGGCTATCAGCATCAACATAGGTAAGAATTTCTGGAAGATCTATGAGTTCTGAATTATAAATCTAGAAATGACGGCTACATTTAAGTTGTCTGTATCTCTTTGCTGCCATCTAGTGATCACCTAGATCCTTGCAACCCAGATCCAATAGCTGATAGCCAAGCCAGGATCCATGGAAAACTAAATTCTGATTATACTACCATTTGAAACAGGCATTTGAAAGCCCAATCTGGCTCTAAGGTTCTGCCTCAGTTTACCTTCCCAGTAAGCAGCTGAGTCGGAAGATCATTTAAAAGCAGTTTATTAGGGTACCATAACAAAGTGGGGTCTCTCTATGAAGAAAAAAAGGAAGAGAGAACCTCTAGCTCCATATTTCCCTCCTTTTTATAGTTAATGCAACAAAGAAAATGCAAGAGGGAAGTTGATTGGACAGAATAAAAGTGACCTCCCCTTTGCATAGGAAATCAGTTACATGTTACATATTTGCATCTCATAATACCACACATATTCATTAAAAGGAGCTCTGATGTCAGCTCACCAATGAAAATAAATCAGTGGTGGTATTCAGCCGGTTATATCCAGTTCAGGCGAACTGGTAGCTCCACCCACCCGTCTGGACATCATTACGTCCCATTTTTGATACTCTGCGCATGGGCAGAAGGCTCTGAGAATGCACGGAGGTGGAACACCTGCACATTCACATTTGTGAACCTGTAGGGAAGGAAGTGAATACCACCCCTGGGCATAATTGTAAGGAAAAAGGTTGTTTAGAGTTCACGAAAGAAATAAGCCAGACCCCAAGTTGTACTAACAAACTTTTCTTACCTGGAGTTAGTCTCCAGCTTGTTTATCAGTTTAGGAATTTTAAAAGCTAATAAATCTTTATATTGCTTTAAGGAAGAGAAAATAAATCAAATTTAAATACAAAGTAACTATGTTAGTTAACAAATAACAAAACCTCATAATAACAGCCCCCTCATAATCTAATGATAAAAACTGTAGTTACTCTTCACATTCTACAGATTCATTCATTTGGAGAGATTGTCCCTGTAGATAAAAGAAATGTTAGCATGCTGGAGTCAAAGTTATCATGCTAATATATCAATATTGCAATTCCTTTCATTTCTCTATTGGCCGTCAAAAATTTGTTAGAAATGAAACTCAGCTGTTTTAATGAGTTTAATGAGAGGCAGCCACAAATAGCCATTTTAACAATAATCAGATAGGCATGATACTTCATGCAAGTATATGGGTCTTCCTACAGATTTTAATTCTTCATTAACCATAGATCAATAGTAGTTTATTGTATGGGTAGCTAGTATATTGAATGTTTAGTCCTGGGCTGTCAAACTCGTGGCCCACGGACCAGATGCACCATGTGCTGGCCACGTCCATGGCCGGTTTAGCAAAGGGGGGGGGAGTCACGATACATCACGTGACACCACCGTGAAGATGTGAGACTAAACACTCTTGGTTTAGTCTGTAAGTACTTCCAGAATTCATAATTTCAGCAGGTTCCTTATTCATCGGGACTTATACATTTCCTTCACTCCTTATGTGAAGTATTAAAGGCAACTTGCCTGTTGTTGTTTATAAATCTTACAGTAGTAACCGCACAGGTTTTCTTTTTTTAGACTTGGGTCAAATATATTTGCATATAGATTTACATATGGATTGCCTGGGGGTTTTGGTTTTGTTTACAATATGTGAAAATACCTAATCCTAATACTTTATTGCCAGCCGAATGAGATTGTTACTTCCTACTATATTTAAACACCAAATACATTAGGGAAAGAAGTTGTGTGGAAAAATAATTTTTCAGTTAATGTTTTGTTCCTGAAATCCTAATGAATTACTCATTATGAATCCCCAAGTAGGTACAGTAGTACGGTCTTAGATTTTTCTGACTTCCTTCTAATTTATATGTTTTTAAAAAAAAAAAATGCTTAATAAGTTTTAAAAACATCTGGCAGAAATATATGATATGATCTTGAATATGTCCTCCCCATTTTCATAGAGAACATCAAAATCAACCATACAGGAGTCTTGTACTTTATTGATTGGGGATCAAAGGAATTGTGGAATGAAGTTAAATAAGTCAGTAAGGATAAATGTGAAAAGAGACTGTCATAAACGGAGAAAGAGAAGAAAGCAATTGAGATACCAAAACCAATTACAAAAATTTCCAGGAAGACAAGCCAAAGCCAAGAAAGACAAAAATATCAGAAACAAACTCAACCATTTCAGAGAGTGGCTAAATAGAGACAAGAAACAGTATTCTGTAAAGACCCTGAAGATGGAAACAGCAAAAAATAAGTTCTTTCAAAAGATTTCTAAACTCAGAAGATGGTCTAACCTCAAATTGGTATCCTAAGGATATCAATGAACAGATAGTATGTAAAAAATTCAAAGAAAGATGGAAGGCATATATTGAAACACTATATAGCAGAGATGTCAACATCCAGATATCTTAGTAGACATTTCTTATTTAGAAAAATCAAAATCCCCAGACAAGAATCTAGAAGGTAAAATTTTAATGAAAATCTGTGTAGTAGCATCAAGTATACTTTCCGTATTGTAATATTCACTAATGACATAAAGTCATAGCATGGAACTAAAGCTCTCACAAAGTAACATTGGATACTTCTGATAATTAGAGTTGGAACTGCCCAACTCTACTGAAGTATCATAGTCCTAAAGTGTGAGGAAGTATCCTGTAAAACTGACAGGTAAGTAAGACCTGATTTCTGTCAGGAATATATAAGTTAAATCTTAAAATCAAGATGAAGGCAAAACATTGGGCACTATCTAATAAAATGAAATTCAACTGTGAAAAAAGTAAGGTTCTACGTTTAGGCAAGAAAAACAAAATTCACAGGTACTGTATATGTGGTACCTTGCTCAATAGTAGTAACTGTGAGGGGGATCTTGGAGTCCTAGTGGACAACCATTGAGATATGAGCCAGCAGTGTGCAGCAGGTGCCAAAAAAGCCAACATAGTTCTGGGCTGCATAAACAAAGGGATAGAATCAAGATCATGTGAAGTGTTAATACCACTTTATAATGCCTTGGTAAGGCCACACTTGGAATACTGCATTCAGTTTTGGGCGCCACGATATAAAAAAGATGTTGAGACTCTAGAAATAGCACAGAGAAGAGCAACAAAGATGATTAGGGGACTGGAGGCTAAAACATATGAAGAACAGTTGCAGGAACTGGGTATGTCTATGTTAATGAAAAGAAGGACTAGGGGAGACATGATAGCAGTGTTCCAATATCTCAGGGGTTATCACAAAGAAGAGGGAGTCAAACTATTCTCCGAAGCACCTGAAGGCAGGACAAGAAGCAATGGGTGGAAACTAATCAAGGAGAGAAGCAACTTAGAACTAAGGAGAAATTTCCTGACAGTTAGAACAATTAATCAGTGGAACTATTTGCCTCCAGAAGTTGTGAATGCACTGGAAATTTTTAAGAAGATGTTGGATAAGTATTTGTCTGAAGTAGTGTAGGCTTTCCTGCCTGGGCAAGAGGTTGGACTAGAAGACCTCCAAGGTCCCTTCCAACTCTTATTCTATTCTATTAAGCATTCTTGCTAGTATGATTACTCTGATTTTGACTAAGTTCCTTCCTTCACTAATTTCTTCAAAATATACGGAACAATTCTGCTCTAAGTTACCTAGAGTAATTCCTACCCACAACCATTCCCCATAAAAGTAAAATATAAAATCACTGAGAACTATATGATGAAGAATATTGACAAAATGGCTGTTGAAGATTTACTTTACATAGATAATGTGTTTTTCTTTCCAAGATTACTTGCTGAAGCATTACAGATTATTGAAAGTGTCACATTCATCCTTGCTTTATAGACTTAACTATGTAAAACTATTATATACTTTTCTTGTCTGAAGAAAACTGTCCTTCCTGTGAATGCTACTGTACATTTTTTCCTTAATTCTTTAAGAATTTGGAGTTAGGTCTGTTAGTTTCTCTTGGATTTATGTAAGGGAGCTAAACAAAGCAATTGGAGCCTAATGAAATTAGAAGCACAAATGGTTAACTAATGCAGAAAACAAAATTCCTTTTAATCCAACAATAATCTAGATAACTCTTATGCACTGCTTGAATGATTAAAGTATATGTGTAATTTCCAGTAATTAATTCATTCATAATACATTTGGCAATGTGGAATTAGTTTTTTTTTAAAAAAAATATCCATTCAATCATGTCTGATCCTCAGAGATTGATTTGAAAAGTCCCAGAAGTTTTGTTGTCAAAGTTTTACGGAAATGATTTGTCATTCCTTCCTTCCTAAGGCTGAAAGAAGATGACTGGCCCAATGTAACTCATCTAGATTTGTGCCTATAGTTTCCTCGTTTCTGGCCTGATGCCATAACCCCGTGATGGTGAACCTATGGCACGCATGCCAGAGGTGGCACTCAGTACCCTCTCTGATAGCACATGAGCAGTTCTGCCCTGCTGTGCATGCGCGTGCATCTCCCACCAGCCAGCTGATCTTTGGGTCTCTGCCGTGCATGCACAGAGGCGGGGTGAATGCATGTGCATGTGCAGGGTACACGTGGGGGTGTGAGTGCATGCACGGGGGTGGGGCACATGCACAGGGCCTTGTGCACATTGCATTTTGGGGATTCAGGCATGCACGCTTTGGGCACTCGGTCAGGAAAAGGTTATGGCATCACTGCCATAACCAGTACATCAAACTGGCCTTCTAATTTATTCAGTGCTGGAACTAATAATAATAATAATAATAATAATAAATATTTTAATTTGTATACCGCCCTTCTCCCAAAGGACTCAGGGCAGTGAACAGCCAAAATAAAATACAAAAGGAACAATTCATACAATACTAAGAACAACCCTTAAAAAACTTATTCAAATGGCCAAATTTAAAATACAATAACACCCTATAAAATTGACAAAAATTTAAAACCCATAAAATCAAATTAAAAATTTTAAAAATCAAGCCAGTCCAGCAAGGCGGAATAAATAGGTTTTAAGTTCGTGGCGAAAGGTCCTAAGGTCAGATAGTTGTCGAAGTCCAGGGGGAAGTTCGCTCCACAGGGTAGGAGCCCCCACAGAGAAGGCCCTCCCCCTGGGGGCCGCCAGTCGACATTGTTTGGCTGACAGCACCCTGAGGAGTCCCTCTCTGTGAGAACGCACCGGTCGTTGGGAGATAGAGGACGGCAGTAGACGGTCCCGTAAGTATCCCGGTCCTAAGCCATGGAGCGCTTTAAAGGTAATAACCAATACCTTGAAACGCACCCGGAAGACAACAGGTAGCCAGTGCAGTCTGCGCAGGATAGGTGTTACATGGGAGCTTCGAACTGCTCCCTCCATAACCCGCGCAGCCGCATTCTGGACTAACTGGAGTCTCTGGGTGCTCTTCAAGGGGAGCCCCATGTAAAGAGCATTGCAATAGTCCAAGCGAGAGGTAACGAGAGCATGAGTGACCGTGCATAGGGCATCCCAGTCCAGGAAGGGACGCAACTGGCGGATCAGGTGAACCTGATAAAAAGCTCTCCTGGAGACGGTCGTCAAATGGTCTTCAAAGGACAACCGTGCATCCAGGAGCACGCCCAAGTTGCGCACCCTTTCCATTGGGGCCAATGACTCGCCCCCAACAGACAGCCGCATCTGCAGCTGACTGTACCGGGGTGCCGGCATCCACAGCCACTCCGTCTTGGAAGGATTAAGCTTGAGCCTGTTTCTCCCCATCCAGACCCGTACGGCTTCCAAACACCGGGACAGTACTTCGAATAGGACATAATCAGTACTAAAGGACATAATCAAATTTTATCACTCTTAGTTAACTTTCCGTTACCATTTACATTTTTATTTGGTGTTTTTTTCCCCCAACTGGACTTCAAAAGTTATATTTCTTTAACATTCTGTATTATTACTTTTATCTTCACCTGCATTCACTGGTCTTTACCAGTGAGCCTCTTAAATTTGCCGAAGAAGCTCAGATGTAACATCTGTTTAAATTAAGCTAAAGGTCTTCATAGCCCTTCATCCTGTTAAAACCTTTCACATCCACTGCAGACTCGTGTGAGTTATCTGACAACTCTGATTTATCTTCAGATTACAATTCATGCCTGAATACTTAACAGTCTGGGTTTGGTAATCAAGCTGTATATCAAGAAAATGTTTTCTCCCTGCATGAACAACACATCTAGTAGAGCTGGTTTCTACATTAGTGGAGTTTTAAGAAAAGAAAACGGGAAAGTTCAAGGTAGACATAACTTCAAGAACCACCATATTGGCTAAAGTTTATTCTTGAGACATAGTGTGGAGTTGTTAACCACTTTTCTATGAACATTTATTCTGTGCCATTTAGTTTTCATGTTTCTTCTGATGGAAGCCATTATTAGAAATGAATATGGCATATCAGGTGAAAAAATATGACAACAGTGTGCACTTTAATTTCCAGTGTTAAACTGAAAAGTCAGCTATCGGCGATATTGCAATGAGTGGATAATAAAACTTCTCTGCCAAACTGCATCCTCCAGCTATCTCTTTCTCTCTCAAAAGAAACACTATATTACAAATTCTTTTATAGTCAGCACGGAAGCATGCAACACACAGAGAAAGAGACATTTTTACCTATGTTGGCAATAATCATAACTTAACACATGGGAAAGGGGAAAATGAAACAGCTTTCTGACAGACAATTTGTCAGTTCCGTGAGTGTCTTTCTATTAATGGAACTACCAGGGATTTTAAATGTCTGAAATATTCTACTGCTGTCCATCATGATCATCAAATGCAATGCATATAAATCAAGATTACTAATTAAATTACATTAAAGAGTTTTTAGTGGTCCTATTATCACATGTGGTGGACATGTGTTAGAAGCAAAAAAATACTGGATAAAAATACATACATGGCTGGAAAAAGATGATAAAACAGCACGTTGATTTAAAACCAGAAATATTTTTCTTGGGGATTTCACCTGAAACTTATAGTAAAGAGAACACATCTTTAAATATCCATGTATTAACTGTAGCTAGAATTGTATTTGCACAAAATTGGAAAAGTGAAGAGATCCCTACTGATGAGAATGTGATTAGGAAAATATTAGAATGTGCAGAAATGAACAGATTAATGCTTCCAATTAAGGAGAAAGAACAAACTGAATATTATATGATATGGGAATTATTTTATCAATGGTTAGAGAATAAAAATGGAAGTTGGAAATAAAAGGAGATTAAAGAAGAGTAGAAAATATATTAAGATAGAGATATAAACAATATGACGATTGTTAGTATTATGACGATTATGATGATTATGATCATGATTATTATGTTCTTATTATGTTAAGAGGGAAACATGAATAGGTTTACTATGTTAAATACTATAATTGCAAGATCAGAGAATTAATATCAATATAATGAATGCTGTTGTAAAGCTTAATGGTTATTGCACAGAGATATGACTAGCACATATGTGCGAGGGGAACCTTTACCTTTAAATGAACAAATGTGCCAATGTGGTTAAAAGGATAATGTTGTTTAAGTTCTTTATTCAACAACTAGGACTTATTGAGGCCTTTTCACAATACAAGGTCTCCTTACTACAATAAAATTCAACGTAAACATGAAGACACATCAGGGCCAGCTCAAATAAATTTCTGAAGCTCTTTGCAAAAAAAAAGAAAGAAAGAAAGAAAGAAAGAAAGAAAGAAAAGAAAAGAAAAGAAAGAAAGAAAAGAAAAGAAAAGAAAAAAGAAAAGGAAAAAAAAAGAAAAGAAAAGAAAAGAAAAGAAAAGAAAATCATTAATCAACCAGGAACAGGTTTCAAAACATTTTCTTTAGCTCTGCATGTCTTCTTTTTTTCTTTTTCCCTTCCAAATGTGTCCAATTCTCAGAGTCTGCCTGGACAAATCCCTGAAGTTTTCTTGACAAGGTTTTTTTTTTAGAACTTTTGCCATTGTCTCTTTCTTAGGGCCAAGTGAAAGTGATTGGCCTAAGATCACCCAGCTGACTTTCATGCTGGTTGGACTTGAACTTTCTAACCACTGACTAGACCAACCTGGCTTTGAAGCAGTTTTGAGCACATGATCTTCTCTGGTTACACTGCTGCTGTACATCATGGATATTATCTACCTCCCTTTCTGCTTTTTATTGGGTCCAACTGTCAGCTGCCTCACTTAAATTCTTTTTTCTTGCTTTCTGAGTTCCTTTTAGATTTTGGTTTCTTTTAGGAAAATGGCCAGTTAACCAATTACTTGTATTCTACCAAAACAATACACTACCATTTCAATGCTTTTGAATGCTTTCAATGCTTTTGAAAGACCAGGTTTTGGTAGACCAGGTTGCCCTGATAGACCAGTCTCACCAGAAAAAAACACTTACCATTTAAATTCTTTTCAATTCTAAAGGATGAAGATCAGGCTTTTGACTAGTTTAATTAGGTCTTAACAATAACAGCCTGGCTATGTGCTGTTGTATCTAGTAAAATCTATGTCTCTTTACTATTATACAAATTGTTCTTATAATCTTTTAAAATCATTTGATTTTTATGGATTTCACAGGAAATGGGATCCTGTGATGCTAGGGACATAGAGACAGTGAATAAATATGAAACTAATACTTTGCAGTCAAATCTATCTAGCAATCTATTGATCTATTGATCTATCTATCATCTTCTATCATTATCTATCTATCTATCTATCTATCTATCTATCTATCTATCTATCTATCTATCTATCTATCATCCATCCATCCATCCATCCATCCATCCATCCATCTATCTCCATCATCTATCATTATCATCTATCTCAATTCAAATCTTGTCAGTGCACAACATATGTGCAATAAGATTGGTTGAGCTCCCTCAGTGCTCCCCCCCAACACAATACAACTCACACTGAAGACAGAAAATCCCTAACCCAATAAATCATATTAACAAAACACCCAGTCCTATTGCACTAGTGTGAACATGTTACATATTGCGTCAGCCCTGCAGTCCATCATACTACATAGTTATCATGCTATTTCTCATTCAGGAGTCCGACAGCCCACAGATAAAAACTATTCTTCAGCCTGTTTGTGTGGCTGGCTCTACTTCTATATCTCCTTCCCAATGGTAGGAGAGTAAAGAAGTGATGACCATGCTGAGAGTCATCATATCTATCTATCTATCTATCTATCTATCTATCTATCTATCTATCTATCTATCTATCTATCTATCTATCCTCTCTCTAACTTATCAGAAAAATATTCAATATTCCACTTGAAACAAAGAACATAGTGTGATCCACCAATCTGTCTATAATCTGTCCAATGCCGATGAATTGATACATGCAAGGAAGAAATTGCATAATCAGAAAAAAGTCACAAATATTCACGAAATAGATATGTTATAATTTACTATAACTAAATTAGTAAATCTCTTTGTTATGACATTTGGTTTTACTTTGTAATACAGAAGTGGGGGGATCAATCAATGTACCTATTCAATCCCTGCTTGTATTCTAATTTTTCTTTATTCTTAAATCAGGCTTTGAAGAGACATTACTTCAAATATAAAACTTCAAATAGGAAAGTGTCCTTTTATGTAAGGTATGCAGCATAATACAGGTATTATTTATAAGGCATCCATGGTGCTATGCTTAAAGTGGAAAGTAGAAATTTCAGCTTTCTGTGAAAGAGTTTCCTCTGCTATTAGTTGAACTAGAAAGGGACAGAAAACAGAGGGTTCAAGAAGACTGTAGTAGTAGCACAAGAATATTCCTTCTGAAGATTAAAAGGGAGGATTTTCACATACAAACCCCACTCCCGATCCTCCTTGTGCGCAGTACAGTGGTACCCAATTAGAGTACTTTATCTTATATAGAAACCACCTATTCATTCTGTGTGCTTAAGCAATACCCTCTGACATAGATACTCTAATTAGAGAGGGAGAAGGAGAACCTGGAATGCATTACCAGTAATGAAATCTATCTAACCAGCACATTCGTTTTTCCACATTCACATTTGCACGGGGATGGTTCATGGCAAACCCTCCATAGCGAAGGTAAGGGGTTTCTGGGCTGGTCACATTTAATGACATGGAAAGAATGGTTTTTGGTGAAAGGCCTTTAAAAGAAAGGAAATGTGGGACACAGAAAAGGCAAAATGAAGGATTCATCCTACTAAGACGCTATCATCATAAAAGATGCTAAAGTTCAAAAAAAAATGAATTTAAAAATATTAAAGGTTTTTGACAGCAATTCTCTATATTAATAAAAAATATTAATAATGAGAAAATTTGAAAGGACTCAGAATATCTATACCATTGCAAACTTAACTCTGGAGATATTTTAAGAGCAAATGAAAATTTTATGTCTAATTATATCTTTTGACCTACAGATAGAAAAGGAATGGAGTTAAGAGAGTTTAGGTTCCTGTCTTTCCTGGTTGTCAAATTCACAGGTTTCTGTAGCTGGTTATTTTGAATCTGATCAAATAAGATCCTGGTTCTCCTTTTGTTTTAATCACCATTGTTCATAAATAGAATAGAATAGAATAGAATAGAATAGAATAGAATAGAATAGAATAGAATAGAATAGAATAGAATAGAATTCTTTATTGGCCAAGTGTGATTGGACACACAAAGAATTTGTCTTTGGTGTATATGGTGTACATAAAGAGAATAAAATTCAACAAGAATAAAAAGATACAAAACTTAGTGATAGTCAAGGTTCCTAATAAGCTATCAAAACACTAGGAAACAAGTAAAAACAAGTACATGGTTATAGTAATAAGTGGGAAGAGATAGATACTAGTAAGGAAGAGACGAATAACAGTAATACAGTCTTAGTAAATTATTTGACAATGTTAAGGGAATTAGTTGTTAACCAGAGCGATGGCATTTGGGAAAAAACTGTCCTTGTGTCTAGTTGTTCTGGTGTGCAGTGCTCTATAGCGACGTTCTGAGGGTAGAAGTTGAAACAATTTATGTCCAGGATGTGAGAGGTCTGTAGATATTTTCACCTCCCTCTTTTTGACTCGTGCAGTATACAGATCCTCAATGGAAGGCAGATTGGTAGCAATTATTTTTTCTGCAGTTCTAATTATCCATTGAAGTCTGTGTTTGTTACATGAAGCTGACATGGGCTCCATAAAAAGAAAAACTAATTTCTTTAAGAGGGATGAAGTACATTTTAAGTCCAAAATCTATATGCAATTTGTGTACTTTTTGTTTAAAGCTTTTTCTTTCAAAACGTAGTTTGGATCTTCTATTTTGAAATGACAGTGTCTATTTTCCTTTTTTTGACTTGTGTATTTATGCTAGTAATGTATGAAAAGAAAATCAAAATTTTGTTAGTGTTCATTAAAAGCACTACATAAACTATGATCCTACAACTTGCTCTGTTACACATAGAATATACATAAAGGTCCATATGAACCCATCTTCTCTGTAAAGAAATTTATCTGTATTCTAAAACAGAATGATAGGCAAAGTACTAAGAACTGGCATTAACAACAGTTTATGTTCTTTGGAATAAAACGTTATGAACTGCCTCATTTATTCTCATATTAACTATACTGCAAAGATATGAAGTGGGAAGCGCTAATAGTTTTTTAAAAAAATTGGCATCTCTTACTAACAATTTAAATATAAATCTGTGTAATGTTTTACTTTTACCCAAAGGCAATAACAACAAAAACAAAAACCATTTGTAAATCTTAGAGAACTAATGTTCATTTAATGCATTCATATTCCACCTTCCCCCCCACAAAAGAACTGAAAGTTGCATTCTAAATAATACTCTTTTTAATGACAATATAACATTTTTGTTTGTCTTGGTGACATTTCATGATGTTTATTCTTACATACATGATTACATTGAATACATATCTGGCTGATAGACTGATCATTACTTATACGACAGTAAACTGATATAACATTTACATTGATAATGCATATTCAGCTATGATGTACTAGATTCAACAACTGGTGGGTTATAGATCAGCGGTCACCAACTGGTGGTCCCTGGACCACTGGTGGTCCGCAAGAAAATGTTGGTGGTCCACAGAAAAATTATTTGCATTTTTTATATTGCACTGGGCTAAATACATGCAATGAACGTTTGTGTTGTTGCAGAGACTCTCCCCCTCGGGGTCTTTTTGTGTGGGTCAAGAGGGGGGCAGAAATTCCAACTTGGGGTCTGCTTTGGCCTCCTAGTATGGGACATTGGGCGAAGGCTGGAGGAAAGTGCCATTGATGGCAAAGAGGCAGAGGGCCTTGTTCCAGTGGAACTGTGGGACTGCATTATGACCATCTCAGCCTGCTGAGCCTCCAGGCGCTGGCACCTAGCCTTGCACTCCCGCAGTTCTTTCCTCTGCTTGGAAAGCCTATGCTTGTAGTCCTCAGTGAGGTGCTTCTGCTGAGCCTCCTTCTTGGTCAGATCCAATTTGAACTGAGCCAGCAGTTTTGCCAACTCTTTCTCATGGTGGCTGCTTAGCTCCAACAACTGCTTCCTGTTGGGGCCTAAGGAGCTCAGGTGGGGAGGCAAGGAGTGATTGGGTGGGGAGGGGCAAGTAGAGGCATTCGAGGCACCCCTCGATGTGAGTGACATCGAATTGACCACGCCCACCCAGTCACTTCACCACCTATCCACGCCCACCCAGCCAGTCATTAGGCAGATGATATTAGTGGTCCACGGGATTTAAAATTATGAATTTAGTGGTCCCTGAAGTCCGAAAGGTTGGTGACCCCTGTTATAGATGACATTTATCATTTTTGCAAAATCAAAACCAAACCTTATAATCATATGCATTAGCTATAACATACTTTAAAATAAATAAAATGTTTTATGTCTCCTCTTAATAGCTTACATCTTTATTAGAACACCTATTGATGTCAAAGAAGGATTGAGGGATGTAATTCTTGAAACTTAAGGATGTATAAATCAGACTCTGTTCCCTCTATAACACTTTTATTTGTATTTAACCATAAATCCATTCATCTGTTTTCAATAATATTATTATTCATTTTTTTCATTTCCACTAATATGTACAGTTTTGCAAGCGACTTTGTTTAATGTACAGGTAGCCATCAATTTACAACCACAATTGAGGCTAGACTTTTGTTGCTAAGCAAGGCAGTTGTTAAGTGAGTTCTGCCCCATTTTGGGGGCCACAATTGTTAAATGAATCACTTCAGTTGCTAAGGAATCATGTGGTCATTAATGGCTTTCCTGTTGACTTCACTTGTCAGAGGCCAGCTAAGAAAGTTATAATTGGTGGTCACATGAGAGGAGAGAAGAGAAGAGAAGAGAAGAGAAGAGAAGAGAAGAGAAGAGAAGAGAAGAGAAGAGAAGAGAAGAGAAGAGAAGAGAAGAGAAGAGTTTGAAGGAACCTTGGAGGTCTTCTAGTCCAACCCCCTGCTTAGGCAGGAAACCCTACATCACTTCAGACAAATGGTTGTCCAATCTCTTCTTAAAAACTTCCAGTGTTGGAGCATTTACAATTTCTGGAGGCAAGTTTTTCCACTGGTTAATTATTCTAACTGTCAGGAAACATGACCTCAGGACAATGCAACTATTGCATGCTAATGAAATACAGGCCAATTGCCAAGTGCCTAAATTTTTATCACATGTCCATGGGAATGCTGCAACAATCATAAAACTGATCATAAGGTACTTTTTCAGTGCTGTTGTAACTTCGAACAGTCACTAAATGAAGGCTTATAAATCAAGGACTACCTGTATGCATTTTTTTTTTGTACCAGATTTCTCAAACATAGGTAATCTTGTATTAATCTGAGAATGAATGAAGTCATTTCCTTTATACGTGCACAGAGAATTAATTTTACAACGTCCCCACTTCAAACTTAATTATGTTATGTACTTCAGAATACTAATTAGGGAAAATATTGATACTAAAAAAATAGTTATCCATCAGTATAAAATATTAAGCATTTCCATATTATTTAACTAAGAATTTCAGGATTCACCTACAGTATCTCAAGTTATCTTTTAATAATCCACAATTTTTATGTAAACTACCTGAATTCAAAATACAAGGTTTTGCATTCCATAATGCTAGCTGGTATAGTCAGCTGCCATATGGCATATCAAGGAAAACGTGGAACTTCTGTAAGTCATTTGAAATGACTCTTCCACCTGCCATATTGATTCTACACTTCCACCTGTCATATACAGTAGATTGAAAAAATACCAAGGAATGGCACTTGATTTGATTTGATTTATATAGCAGTTCATCTCAGCATACAACTCTGAGCAGCTTACAATTCAAAACATATATTACAATTATTATTTTTTTGGGGAAAAAAACAGTAAAAAGTATTAAAACAGAAGAGCAACCAAGATGATTATGGGACTGGAGACTAAAACATAAGAAGAACGGTTGCAGGAACTGGGTATGTCTAGGTTAATGAAAACAAGGACTAGGGGAGTGTTCCAATATCTCAGGGTTGCCACAAAAAAGAGGGAGTCAAGCTATTCTCCAAAGCATCTGAAGGCAGGACAAGAAACAATGGGTGGAAACTAAGCAAGGAGAGAAGCAACTTAGAACTAAGGAGAAATTTCCTGACAGTTAGAATAATTAATCAGTGAAACAATTTGCCTCCAGAAGTTGTGAATGCTCCAACACTGGACGTTTTTAAGAAGCGATTGGATAACCATTTGTCTGGGGTGGTTTACGGTCTCCTGCCTGGGCAGGGGTGGACTACAAGACCTCCAAGATCTCTTCTAATACTGTTATTCTATATAACTGTTTTTTTTAATATAAGTTTGTGACAGATGATCTGGGTAATAAATTAACGGAATTTCTCCTAAAAAATTTTTTAGGGGAAAGGATTCATTTTTATCAGTATTGTGATATTGATGTTGCTGGAAGTGGCAATATCAGAAATTAATTATATCACCTTCTACTTTCCAAAGTGTTCCAGATCTAAGTTAGCTTCCTCCTTATCAAAGGAAGATGACAGTAATAGAAAAAATTAATAGAGAAATTAGAAAGAATATATATATATAATAGTTTTTGGAGTATAAGATACCCATTCCCCCCCCCCAAAAGAGGGTGGAAATGTTGGTGCGTCTTATACACCGAATACAGCAACTTTTGACCTCCCAAAGCCCCACCCCGCTCTTTCCATTTTTGCAAAAAACAGGCCTGTTTCTGAGAAAAATGGGATATGCAGAGGGTTTGGGAGGCGTGCAGAGGGTTTGGGAGGCCTGCAGAGTGCTCCTGGAGGCTGGGGGCTGGTGGAGGGTAAAAATGCTTTCGTTTTTGTGAAAAATAGGTGAAAATGGGCCCATTTTTGTGAAAAATGGGTCACACAGAGCATTTGGGAGGTCTGCAGAGTGCTCCTGGGGGCCAGGTAGGGCAAAATCTTTTTTTTCTTACTTACTTCTTTGAAATCTTGGTGCGTCTTATACACCGGTTCGTCTTATAGTCTGAAATATACGGGTATATATAAATATATACTTTTGCTGGCCACTATGTGGTAGTATGTATGTCAACTGTCATAATTTATTAGCCTGTTCCATATGATGTGTCTCTCTTTATGGATGTCAAGGTCAAAAATTTACTGTCTATTTCCAGAACAACTTGATTTATTACCATGGGAGTGCTAAGCCTCTATTGCTTTTATGTACTCAGTCATTACAGATGCCTTCCAGCATGAAACTCTAGCCTGCAGACTTACCCAGAGGTGAAATGTTGCTGTTCACTCAGACAGGTTCAGTGAATTTAGTGGGAATATACTATCACATACCTAAAGCAGAACAGAAGGTGTGAGGGAGGGGAATTCAAATGCCACATAATGTTTGGGTAAAAAGAGATCTGAGGAGGAGACAAGAAAGAAAGACGGGATGAAGCAATTTTAAGGTAAGTAGAGATGCTTGGAGATTCTGGTCTTTGTGAGTTTTATACTTTTATACAAATATAATAAATAATAATAATACTGATTAATTGTTAAATTAGTTCAAAGTTTCTGAATTGATCTGTGCTCAAAGCTGTAAGAGCCAAAGATAACTAGAACTGGGGATAATCTTTTCAAATCAGATGATCAGACAAAATGTTTGAAAATGTGAGAGACAAAAAGGGTGATAAAATTAAAAACCTGAAATATGCATGGGTCTTAGTGGCATCATCCTGAACTGAAGATTCAGTTCAGGCCTAAATCAGTTATTTGGAAAAGAATCTCCTTTGAGGTGGACTGAATCAGAGACTGAAATAAATGAGATAAATGACCATTCAGAGTTAAAATAGTCTCGGAAAAAGGTGCTTTATGGGCTATAAAGCACTTTCAGCCATCGTTAAATATTATGTGGCTCCCTCATAGTCATCTGAACACATTTTGGGTATTTGGCACTTCACATTTACAATTAGTTGCTTTGTCTTGTCGTGTGATCATGTCACCATGATTTGCAAAGTACAGTATTTTGACAGTTCCCTGCAAATTCGAGAGAATGAATTCTCTCAAATTTACGACCAATAGATTTAAACTTAATGTTAACCGCTTTAATCTAGATTGCAGAAAATATGACTTCTGTAACAGAATCATCAGTGCTTGGAACACTTTACCTGACTCTGTGGTCTCTTCCCATAATCCCAAAAGCTTTAACCAAAAACTTTCTACTATTGACCTCACCCCATTCCTAAGAGGACCATAAGGGGCGCGCATAAGAGCACAAACGTGCCTACCATTCCTGTCCTATTGTTTTTCTTTTTCTTCTTCATATATATATATATATATATATATATATATATGTATATGTATATGTATATATATATACTTATACCTCCTAATATTTACTCATATATATGTTTATATACTATATAATCTTTTTTGTATGATACTTATATATATTGTTGTGACAAAATAAATAAATAAATAAATAAAAATAAAATAAATAAATATGAATTGTTTAACAACTGCATGATTCAGACTTATGACTGGGTGATTCACTTAACAAATGACTGTAAAAAGGGTCATAAAATCAGCTCTGGTCACATGAATGCCTCCACTGACAGTCAAAACTCAAACACAAAAACAATTTTTCCCTGTGTCATTTTTCTGCTAAACCAAATTTTCCTAATAGCAGGGAAAGTCCTTGGAGCCAACCTGCTATTTTAATCTAGATATGCATCTAGAATTATAAAGTATTAATGCTCAACTGCAAATACGCATACATGAATACCTGACTGGGATACTGATTAGACAGGTGAGATTGGCCGTGCCTTCTGCCAGTTTTTCATTCAGTGCCCATTGTATTGTAGGTAGAAATTTATTCAGATTTTAGTTTAGAGCCAAGGTTTATAAAGCAGAGATTATGTCTGGACATTCAGAAATGATGTGTTTCTCTTAAGAAAGATAAAGGAATCCTTCAACAGAAGAACAAGAATCAATCTTGATTCAGTTCCCAGTTCCATTTTTAATGTATTATTTTCAGGTGCTAGCATATTATTTACAACTAATAGGGACATTGTACCTGATATGTGCTGAAAGAATTAAAAAATAATGGTGATGTGTGCTTGGCATATAAACAATTTATTCTTGGAGGGCCTTAACACTGTCCCTGAAGCCAAGGTGTTCCTTTTGTGTTTTTGATCCTTTCAAGTACTTGGCAAGAGTTTGGATTGCAAGAGGAATTGGCTGGCACAGCTCAATTGTAACTATGTTCTCCTTTCATTAGAGATTCTCTCTCTCTCTCTCTCTCTCTCTCTCTCTCTCTCTCTCTCCCTCCCTTTCTGTCTTTCTCTGTGACCTTCCTAATGTTTATTCTCTGCTCTGTTGCATATAGGAAAAAATACGAGGGGAAAAAGAATTCTTGCAAAACACTGGAGGTTATCAAAATTTATGCACCTGCTTCGACAGAAAAGCAGACAAGGAGGATGACTGTCAATATATATGGCTGTTACATATAACACTTCCACTATTTCCTGAAAATATATCATATTTTTCACCTGAAATTATGCCCAGTGCAAATGTGGTTTGAATTAAACATCTTGTTATAGCATTGCATCTTAACATTTCAATCTTCTAACAATTAGGGCCATGATGTGTCTGCCTAGTATTTCAACAAGCATCTGGTTAAAGAATATTCCTTCATTAATGTTTGAGATCATTATTTACAGAGTATAAAGATTAACACTTGAAATGATAAAAGCATGTCCCTATCCTACATGTACTTTTTTACTGTGTTCAAAAATATGTTGTTATGTAAGGTAGTATCTAATTTGTTGATCCTAGCTTATATAAAATAGAATGTTTATCATTAGCAGGAGATGCTGCATGCTGTATGGGAAATGACCATGATGGTTAACCAATTCTCTGTATTTTTAATCTTGTTTATGATTGTTGTTAAGTGAAAGCCATAGTAGACCAAATCCATGACAGTTATTCTTCTTCTTCATGTGCCTTATCCGTCATCGGATGTTGGCGATCATGCTGGCAATCCTATTTTTGTCAACAGCCGCATGAAAAAAGTGCTGCTGAGTTTTGTCCAAACAAAATATACAAAAATGATAGTTATTAGGGGTCAATATTCATTGGGCTATCTATTGACAGCATATGAACGATTGGGACTTGAATATAAAGAGGATTTTTTTTTTAAAAAAAAGTATATTTATGTCACTAATAGAAAGTACAAAGATGCCGTAGAACTGAATGAAGGTGGTTTGATTTTGTAATGAATAAATGCAAGGAAATAAAGGTATAACTTGAATGAAAGGACCAAAGACCCATGAAAAGAGAGCCAATTCGATCTAGTGATTAAGGGACCAGGCTAGAAACCAAGAGTTTTAGTCCTGCTTTAGGCATGAAAGCCAGCTGGATGACCTTCGACAAATTGACTCTTTCTCAACCAAAGCCATTTCACAAGTGGTTGTTGTGAGGAAAATAGGAGGATTATTAGGTATGTTTGATGCCTTGAGTTGTTTGTAAAAATAATAAAGGAGGGATATAAATAATAAACAAATAAACCATATATATCATAAAGTATAAGTGACAATGGCATTGTTGCAGGTGTCCATGAAGATTAGAATTCATAGGTTGATGATCAAGGTAAAGATTTCCCCTGTCCAGTTGAATCTAACTCTAGGGAGCTGTATTTTCCTCGGTTTTTTAGCTGAGGAAGCCAGCATTGCCTGAAGACACGTTCCATAATCATGTGGCAAGCATGACTGTACACCAAGGTGCACTGAACACTGTTACCTTCCCTTGGAATTTGCACCTATTTAATTACTTGCATTTGCATGCTTTTGAACTGTTAGATTGGGCGGACCTGGGGAAAATAATGGGAGCTCATCCCATCAGGTGGCACTCTAGTCTCAAACCTCAGCTATCAGTTTTTCAGTTGACAAACTAGGCATCTTTTACCAATGAACCATCATGTTCTCAGGCTGATGATAATTGCATGTTATGCTCCAGTAAATGAGAATAAATGGAGGGGAGAGGGGGATATGGGTTTTGGCGGGAAATATTCAACATAGTGAAAATGGAGTGGAGTGGAGTGGAAAGGAACAGAACGGAACAGAACAGAACAGAACAGAACAGAACAGAACAGAACAGAACAGAATAGAATAGAATAGAATAGAATATCAGAGTTGGAAGGGACCTTGGAGGTCTTCTAGTCCAAACCTCTGCTTAGGCAGGAAACCTTATACCTGTGATGGCAAACCTATGGCACGTGGTCTGAGGTGGCATGCAGAGCCCTCTCTGTGGCATGTGCACCGTCGCCAGCTGCTCTTTTGGTTTCTGAAAAACAGCTCAAAAATGGGCGAAAAATGGTCTGAAAACATCCCAGAAAATGGCCCAGAAAACAGCCTGGAAAAATGGCCTGAAAACAGCCCAAAAATGTCTGGAAAACAGCCTGAAAATGGCCAGAAAAATGGCCTGAAGAAGGCCTGAAAAACAGCCAAAAAACAGCTATGTGCACGCCAACCAACTAGTCTTTGGGTTTCCAGTATTCCAGCGCGTGCACATGCACACGCCTTCCGGTTTGGGCACTTGGTGCCGAAAAGGTTCACCATCACTGCCCTATACCATTTCAGACAAATGGTTGTCCAATCTTGTCTTCAAAACTTCCAGTGTTGGAGCATTTACAACTTTTGGAGGCAAGTTGTTCCGTGGATTAATTGTTCTAACTGTCAGGAGCTTGACTCCCACTTCCGTATGGCAGCCCCTGAGATATTGGAATATATGTGCTCTGGGAAGAGGAAAACATGTTTTGTGATGAATGATATGATTGGATTGGTGGGTACAAGACCAAAGATACATTTTTAAAAAAATGATGGGGGCATTTGGAAACCCAGCTGTGAACAGCAATGTGGATTGTTTACATTTTCTTTTCAATACTGAACTCCAATCATTAGTTCTGTTTTGCAGTACATGCAGACTTTAAGTTCTATCTATTTGTTTTCCATACTCTGCACATTGCTATTAAAGCATCTGAATCCTTTAGTATTCAGTAGACCTCATCCTTTAAGCCAGTGGGTTTACCTCCATAATCTTTCATTCCTTTCTTGGGTCATGATCTTCAGCTGGCTATTTTTAAGTTGACTGTGTGGAATACATATTACAGAAGTTCCAGATTCAATCTAGTGTAACTACTTAAACAATCCTTGGAAAAGAAGACAGGGGGAAAAAAATATCCACATCCTATGAATAAAAACCAGAAACAATACTGGAGTAAATCAAATCTTAGATATTATGTATGTTATGTTCAACTAAATGCCCTTGATCCAGCAGTTTGTCGAAAGGGATATCAAGATGAAATAAGGCCTTTCATCTCATACCAGCTGACATAAAAAATTCTACCATTTGCTCTCTTCAGCTAGAATCAAAGGACAGCATTGCCTCCAGGCTATTGAGTCAGACTTAAAGCCAAGGGATTGTATCATTACAGGAAACACCAGGTAAAAATACAAAGACGGTAAATTAACAAGCAGAATAAAAAGGATCAGTTTAAATGTTTGTTGAGTCTGGATCTCAAGCTTTTCACTGATTTTTTTGTCAAATGTCCTTGGAAATATCTGCTGACTAATCGCTCTCATGAAACCTCATGAAATACACTTTTCATGAAATTATTATATTAATTTATTATATTAATTTATAATATTGTTATAGTATGTTAATATGAAATTATTTTATGACATTATTATATCAAAAATATATTATTAAACCTCAATAATACACAGGCAAACAATAGATACAAACTCAAGGTAAACCACTCCAAACTTGATTGCAGAAAATATGACTTCAGCAACAGAGTGGTCAACGCCTAGAATGCTCTCCCTGACTCTGTTGTTACATCCTCAAACCCTCACAGCTTCAATTTCAAACTGTCTACCGTGGACCTCACCCCATTCCTAAGAGGTCCGTAAAGGGGGCGTGCATAAGCACACCAGCGTGCCTACTGTCCCTGTCCTACTGTTCCCATTTATTAAGATTTGTATTGACTTTCCCCTATGACTATCATTAAGTGTTGTACCTTATGATTCTTGATGAAGGTATCTTTTCTTTTATGTACACTGAGAGCATATGCACCAAGACAAATTCCTTGTGTGTCCAATCACACTTGGCCAATAAAAAATTCTATTCTATTCTATTCTATTCTATTCTATTCTATTCTATTCTATTCTATTCTATTCTATTCTATTCGTACTCATTTCCTGTGTTCATGTTCATGTTTATACTTATACCTGTTACCTTGTACATGTTTGACAAACTAAATAAATAAAAATAAAATAAATAAATGATAGATCCATCATCTGAAATATTCTTAGGTAGGAAGATGAGGAAGTTTTGATTGACACTTCAACAGGACTTTGATCTGAACATGCTCTTGAAATATAAAAGGATCCAAAAGGTACATATGAATTGTTCACTCTTTGTTTTTTTTACCTGAACACATGGTAATAAAACTATTCAGCAGCTCATGAAATGTTAATAAAATGAAAATTCAGTAAATAATATTACCCTAAGAACAATGTGAAGTATTGGACATGTTAAACCTTGAATGTTTTAAAAATGAAAGAGCTAAATGCTTCCCGAGTCCATTTTGAAATGTCTTATTAACTCTGGTGCTCGTAAATCCTTTTTAAAGTATTACAATGGAACTGTGCAATCATTTGCATAAAATTAATAAATCTTCAGCCAGACTCTGCTTCCTAGGCAGTAAAGCATGCTAAAACTTTGATCTGTTAAAAGGGCAGACTATAAAGTGATAAGATTGTTTGAAATGCACTATGTACTGGTTACCTCCAAACAAGGGCACATATCATTATAGATATATGCCATTTCAGAAACAATATTCACTTTGTACAAGGCCTTAGTGAGGTGTGTGTGTGTGTGTGTGTGTGTGTGTGTGTGTGTGCGCGCGTGTGTGTGTGTTCTTTTTTAATTCTTATTCCTATTTTCTTGTTCTATATTTTTTCCCTGATTACCCCTTAACCACAGACGTACTATTTCAGCTCTGCTATTACGGACATGAGGTCATAATGACTGCTTTAGCTGCTGGCCATAATCCAGGTAATTGCATTACAATATTGTGACTAGTGGTTCTGGATCTATTGCTTCCAAAAGGTGTTGAAGACCATTTGAATTTGTTCTTGCCATATAAATTATTGCTCGACATAGATTGTACCTGGTCATTGATCTCATCAGGAGCTTCATCATCGCTGATGTCAGAATCAGTAGTGGCTTTGGGTTCCTCATCGTCTATTACAAAATTTTTGTTGAAATCTGATTCCACTTCACTCAAATCACCCTCTGCTTCTTCATACCATGTTAGAAGAGCTTCTTCAAAGTTTGGGTCATCGAATCACACTCTTTTTGGTGGAAAACAAAGATCTGGAGCCAAAATGACCGCAATTCAAATTCAAACACTGCTACAGAACAGATAACTTGTGTAAGTGTGATGCTGCATGCACTCTTATTGGTGGGAAAACAAGCTATTTGCAACCAGAATGGTCCATCTCTAAAAATAGGGGTGTTCCAAAAATTTTGGAAAACTGTTGCTGTCACTATGATCACAGGTCTGTGGTTATGGATTACGTATTGTATTTTATTGCTGTTACATTGTGAGCCATTCAGACTTCTCTGGAGTTGGGTAGTGCCTAAATTGAATAAAATAAACTAAATTAAGCATATTGTAGGAAGATAAAGGTTTCCCTGTTCAATTGTGTCTTACCTCTAGGGTACAGTGCTCATCTATGTTTCTTGGCTGAGGGAGCCAGCATTGTCTGAAGACATTGTCCATGGTCGTGTGGCCAGCATGGCTATATATCAAAGGCTCATGGAACACTATTACTTTTCCACTGAAGTGGTACATATTAATCTACCCACATTTGCATACTGGGTTCGCAGGGGCTTGGGAGAACCTCTAGCTAAGATTCTGTGCAGTTCGGAGAATCCCCAAATCCCACTCCTGCCTGACCCCACGCACCCCACCCCTCCCAGGAGTCCCCACATGGCCCATTTTGGATGCAGGTACACAGAGGCTCAGGGAGGGTGGAAAAGGGGCCTACCAGAAGTTTGGGAAGGCCGTTTCCAGCCTCCAGATGGCCTCCGGAGCCTGGGAAGACCATTTTGCCCTCCCAGAGGCTCAAGGAAAGCCTCCAGAGCCTGGGGAGAGCAAAAATGTTCCCCACCATGGTGCAGGAGGCCCACTTAGCAACCCTGGCAGAAAACCTCTTTCTAAAATCTTTTAAGCCCATCCTTGAGCTCACCTCATTGTGTGGCACTTGGGTCTCGAACCTGGGCTGTCAGCTGGAAAGCTAACAAGCTCAGTGTCTTTAATCACTGAACCAACCTGCCCCCTATTTCAAGAAACATACTTTTATTTCCATTAGTATGCCTAGGTTCAGTTTTTGGTAAATGCAAACTCCTCCCAATTCTTATTACATTCTCTTGGTGGTTTTAGAGGAATCATGGTATTTCTGTCCTTCCTTAGACTTCCTCTGCAAATAAGATAATATATCCTATCTGCTATTCAATAAACTAGACATGATTCTATGTTTGAGGTTTACTGTGGATAATCTTTCTCTCTCTCTCTCTTAAAATAAACACCTCTTTCTCTTGACTGCACCACAAAGACACCCAAGGTTGAAGATACAGATGTAACTACCAAGATGAAAAAACAAACAAACCATGACTAGATAGCTTGTTTGTTATTGGTGTGTCAGGCTATTATCAGATTTTTCCACACTGTTTTCCGAAGCTGGAAAAACAGTGGAAATGTAATAGTAAAAGGACTTGTTTTTTTTTAAAAAAAAAAAACATAGCGGGAAGATAAATTGTTTGGAAGATAAAGTATATGTATAAAAAATTGCTATTATATATCACTGAAAAGCAGAAGAACTTGATAAGTTTTATGTTTTGGATACTTTAAAGAAAGAGATTAATCTGGCTAAGAATCATCTTAAATGGAAGAATTATCTTTATTAAAATACTGGGATAAAGGCAAAGAAACTGGAAAGCAAAGTGTCAAAGAGTTTTATTAGCAGTGATCTGTCTTAGCATTTTTGCTCCAACTTATCATCCATTAATATTTTATAATGTTCCATGCCAATGTTTTTCTAAAATCCGTCCTGCAATTCCTCAAAATTCTTTTTGTTCTGGGAGAAAGATTTAGTAGTACTTCAAATAAATAATAAAATAAATATTAGCAGTAACGGTTTGCTTAAAATTTTCTGAATTCTCATTTACTGAATCCTGAATTCCAACCAATCATTTAGCATGAACCTGAAGCATCATTTCATCCAGCAGTAGAAAATTGAAATTTGATTAGTTGTCAAGAAAGAAGATCACACATGGAAAACAGTCCTGCAAGTTTCTTCTGCCTCTTTGGCTTGTTAGAGATACAAAATGTTCCAATCTTTGTTTAAAAAAAAAAAAGTCTTGTTTACAGACAAAGGAATTATCCTACTTACAGCCCTGAAATTATTGGGTTTTAAGCAAGTAATGAATTCACTCAAATGACTTTTTGCAGGTAATTAACAAGGTGGGTAATCTGCCAAAAACAGGCTTTAGTACCTGTGGGTGCCAGTAAATAGCATGCAATTCTAATTCTATACCACACCAGAACTGAAAATAATGAATATAAAATTAGTATGCATCCTTACCATTGATGTGTTTATTGATTTATAAGCCATAAGCCATCTTATAAGAGCAAAGGATGAGACCTTATATGGACAAATCTAAACAGGGCAGATTCTGGGCAACACGAGCAATTAAGATAAAGATATTCCAAAGCTTTGGTGTCTACCTCTTTTTTCTTTCTGCTTTTTTGGAATGACTATGGAAGTAGATCAATATTCTTTTGGTATGTTTTCTACCTTACTATTTTTATACTACAGTCCTACCAGGGGTGAAATCCAGCAGGTTCTAACAGGTTCTGGAGAACCAGTAGCAGAAATTTTGAGTAGTTTGGAGAACTGGCAAATACCACCTGTGGCTGGCCCCAAAGTGGGTAGGAATGGAGATTTTGCAATATCCTTCCCCCAGAGTGGTGAAAGAATGGGGATTTTGCAGTATCTTCTCAAGGAGTGCAGTGGGAATGGAGATTTTGCAGTATCTTTCCACTGCCACGCCCACCAAGCCATGCCCACAGAACAGGTAGGGAAAAATTTTGAATTTCACCCGAATCCTATCCTACCTATCCTCTCATCCAAGAATGAACCAGATATGAAGCTACTTAACTCTAAAGCTCAAACACACACATAAACAGGCAATAATTTAAAAGAAAATAAAAGAGGATTTACACTGATTCAGTGAAATCAATCAATTTGATGAATCAAATACAATCAATCTGGACACTCAGAAACCATTTTCTAAATAAGGTTGATCTGATCAGTTAAATCAAGCCAGACCTCATACATATTCATCTTTTGCTGTGCTTATAATCTGAAATGTTGTTATAATTGTAAATCACTCATCTTTTTCAATCAATCAGTTATTCATTCAATCAATAAAATCAGGATTTGAACATTAAACTTTTCATGACTGTCCATAAAACAAAAATACAATACTCTACAATTATGTTCATTTCTCTTGCACTTTGTAACTCTTTCCCATTAAGGTTTAGTTTTCATGTTTAATCGGTAGATTTAAAGAATATTAAATTGAATTGAATAGATGTAAATGTAGAAGTTGAAATGTAAATAAATGTAGAAATAAGTAACTGCATACAAATAACCTTAAAAGTTAGGGAGTTAAGTCTCATTCTATAGAAAGGATAGATTACAACAATAATGATGATGATAATCTTGTCTGTAGCATTATTGACGATATTTATTTATTTTTTTAAAATAAAGATTAGTTTCAAACTGTAATGTATCTTTAAATGTTTTGGCGGGAAACAAGCACGTTGCTGATTGGTTGAAGCCGCCGGCTAAACTGTATTTAAGGAGAGGTTTTTCCCCAGCCTGGTTGCTGGGTTCACCATATAGTAAAGAGCTGTTGTCACTATCCTGGTCTCCTGCCTCGTTATTGCCCGAATCTAACACTGGCGACGAAGGTGGGATCTCGAGGCTGAAAGCACCAGGAACGAGCTGAAACGCACGAAAGAACCGAACCCAGCAAATTCAGGGCAGAAACGCAGCGATGGCCAGCTACACACCGCCCGCGCCGTTTGACCCATCCAAGGAGAAATGGGGAACGTATATGACCCGTTTCGAAAGCTTCCTGGAGGCAAACGAACTGCAAGGAGTTCCAGACAACCGCAAAAGGGCGTATTTCCTGAGCCACTGCGGTCCCGAGGTCATCGACATCGCGGAAGCCCTGGCAGAGCCAACGCCGGTACAATCCGTATCGTGGCAAACTCTGCAAAATCTATTAAAAAACCATTTCGCGCCAACACCGTCCAAATATGTACGGCGTTTTGAATTTGGAGAGCGCAGACAGCAAGAGGGCGAATCCATCAGCGATTACATGGCTGCCCTGAGGAAAGCCTCAAAGGATTGTGGGTACCGAGACTTGGATGAGGAGCTGTTAGAGCAACTCATCCGTGGGGTCAGAGACATTCGCTTATGGAGGCGGCTGCTATCAAAAAGCAATCTAACGCTGGCAAACGCTCTGGACGAAGCCAGAGCTCATGAGATGTCCACCCAAGCGGCGGAAACCCTACAAAGCCGCTCACGCCAACAGCGGCGAAAATCAACCCCGGTCCACAACGAAGAAATCCAGACCGAATCAGACGGCGAGGATGAGGAAGGAGTTTGCCACACCGGGAGAAGAGGCAAAGAAGACCGGGATGAATGCGGAAGTTGCGGAGGGCAACACCAGCGTCAACAATGCAAGTTCAAGGACGCTACATGTCGGCGGTGCGAGAAGAAGGGGCACCTGGCTCAAGTCTGTCGAGCACCCCAACCTTCCCGCCGAAAATTCAAACCGACCAATCAGAGCGCGGGATCGGCAAGGCGACCCGTGATTGGTCAATACAAAAAGGGCGCGAAGTCAAATCGAACGACCGTGATAATAGGTCGTGCAGCAACCCGCGTAGAGAAGAAAATCTTCACAAAACCGAAAATTGAAGGAGTGCCGTGCCGACTGAAGTGGACACAGGGTCAGCGATCACAATCATGTCCTGGGACACTTTTGCAAAGCTTTGCCGAAAATCGCCAAACGCAAACTGCAAACACAGCGGCTTAAAGTTCAAGACTACCAAGGGAATCGCATCCCTGTTCGAGGGACAACCTCCGTCCGCCGAGTACGGACCACACAAGAAGACCCTGCCCATCACGATAGTCGAAGGGACCCTGCCAAGTCTGTTGGGACTAGACTGGTTCCGCATTGGGCATGGGAGTGACTGGCATCTACAGAAATGACTTTAACCTAAAGGACACACTCATGGACGAATTCGAAGATGTGTTCAAGGACTGCCTGGGCAAGTACAAGGGGACCCCTATCTCTTTCAATTTAGACCCCCAGGTAGCCCCCATACGGTTAAAAGCAAGGAGGGTCCCTTTTGCCCTTAAACCCAAGATTGACAGGGAGATAGACAAACTCATCAGTCAGGGGATACTAGTGCCAGTCGATCACGCAAAGTGGGAGACGCCAATCGTCACCCCAATGAAACCAGATGGGTCAATTAGAATCTGCGCTGACTACAAGGCGACGTTAAACAAAGCCTTGCAAAAAGCGCCACCGGTCCCGTGGTGCAACACTTGCTGCCCCCGCGGGGGCAAGGGCACGTTTTTGCCAAATTAGATTTGGCCCAAGCCTATCAACAACTGCCCGTAGACGCCAACACAGCCGAAGCCCAGACAATTGTGACTCACAGAGGTGCTTTCAAGTGTACCAGGTTACAGTTTGGGGTGAGTGTGGCACCTGGTCTATTTCAAAATTTAATGGAGCGACTTCTGCAAGGGCTCCCGGGGGTAGTCCCCTATTTTGATGATGTATTGGTATCAGCCGAAAATTTAGAAGAATTGGGAGAGCGGTTGGGAAAAGTTTTGGGCATTTTCCGTCAGCCGGTCTAAAAGTCAAAGTGAACAAATGCCAAATAGGGGTAGAATCCGTAGAGTTCTTGGGCTATAGAATAGACAAGGAAGGAATCCACCCCACTGAGAGCAAGGTCAAGGCAATAAGAAAGGCTCCAGCGCCAAAAAACAAAACAGAGCTACAGGCATTCCTGGGTCTAGTGAACTTTTACGCGGTCTTTTTGAAAAATAAGGCAACCGTTGCCGAACCGCTACATAAGTTACTGGGAAAAAATACTGTTTGGTCTTGGGGAAAGACGGAAGCTAGGGCTTTCGAAGCAGTAAAAAACCTACTTTCGAGCGATAGCTTACTGATACAGTATCATAGCACAATGCCATTGGTATTAGTTTGCGATGCTTCCCCTTACGGGGTGGGTGCTGTGCTCAGCCACAGACTTCCAAATGGCACAGAAGCCCCAATAGCCTTCTACTCAAGAACGATGTCCTCGACAGAGAGGAACTATAGTCAGTTGGATAAGGAAGCCCTAGCTATAGTATCCGGGGTAAAAAAGTTTCACGAATACGTTTTTGGTAGAGACTTTGAAATTGTTACAGACCACAGACCACTGTTAGGGTTACTGGCTGGCGATCGCCCAACGCCTGTGGCACTTTCGCCCAGATTGACCCAATGGACTATCTTTTTAGCCGCCTACTCCTACAAGCTGCGGCATCGGCCAGGAAAAGAGTTGGGGCATGCGGACGTGTTAAGCAGATGCCCACTACCAGGGGCGATCGAGGACCCCACTCCGGGGACGCCCATACTGTTAATTGACTCTCTGGACTCTGGCCCAGTCACGTCTAAGGAGGTGGCTCGGGTGTCATACCGGGACATTATTTTGAGAACTGTACTTAGTTGGGTACAAAGAGGGTGGCCAGCGGGCGAGCATTTTAAAGAATTTGTAAGAAACGCGGGGAACTTTCGGCTCAAGGGGGGTGTCTGCTATGGGGGGATCGAGTGGTGATCCCAGAGAAATTGAGGAAAAGGGTGTTGGATCTCCTCCACGAGGGTCACCCAGGGATCGTTAGGATGAAGGGTCTAGCGAGAAGCTATGTCTGGTGGCCTTTAATGGACTCGGAAATTGCTGAAAGGGTAGGGAAATGCCAAGCCTGCCAGGAGTCCAGACCACAACCCCCAACGGCCCCGGTTCGGGAATGGGAGAGACCCCAAGGGCCCTGGTCTAGAATCCACATTGACTTTGCCGGCCCCTTCCACGGCCAAACCTTTCTAGTAGTAGTCGATGCCTACTCTAAATGGCTGGAAATCATTCTCATGAGATCCATGACAGCCGAGGCCGTGATCTCAGTCCTACGACACCTATTTGTAACCCATGGGTTGCCCGACACGTTAGTATCCGATAACGGCCCGCAATTCACGGCAACCCAGTTTGAGGAGTACTTGGCAGAAGAGGGCATCCGGCATGCCCTCTCGGCGCCTTTCCACCCTGCGACGAATGGCCTTGCAGAGCGTTTCGTCCGGAGCGCAAAAGAGGCATTGTCCAGACTCAAGCCAGGCGACTGGCAAACAAAAATCGATGTTTTCCTGGCCGTCCAACACAGAACCCCCTGTGTCACAACCGGCAGAAGCCCAGCAGAATTATTAATGGGCCGAAAGCTCAGGTGCCCTCTAGACCGGCTAAATCCAAACTATACACCGGAGGGTTACAAGGGGGGACTCGAAAAAACAAGAGGGATGGACATAGGCGACCGAGTGTGGGCACACAACTATGGGGAAGGCCCGACCTGGGTAGCAGGAAAAATCCTAAACACAACAGGTCCAAAATCATACTTGGTAGAGATAAAAGACGGCCGGGTATGGAGGCGCCACATAGACCAAATAAGGAAACGCATAGCCGAACAATCCGAGTTAGACGAAACAGGCCCTGACTATACAATGTTTGAATCCACAGCTGACTCAAACCCGGGAAAATCGCAGGACTTATCTGAGTTCCAGGAGGTCCAGCGACGCCAACAGGTTCCATTAGAAAACAGCAGGGACGACTCGGCAAATAATCCAGGGCCGGATGGCCTAGAGGAGGAGCTGAGAGGAGCAAACAGTCCCTCCGGTCAGCTCAACCCACTCCCAGGGAATGAACTGCGCAGGTCCGAAAGAGTCAGGAGACGCCCCGTCTATTTGCGTGATTACGTTGAAAAATAATATGTAAATATCATGTAAATATTGGTAAAGTGTTTTCTGGGAGGGAAGGAGTGTAATGTATCTTTAAATGTTTTGGCGGGAAACAAGCACGTTGCTGATTGGTTGAAGCCGCCAGCTAAACTGTATTTAAGGAGAGGTTTTTCCCCAGCCTGGTTGCTGGGTTCACCATATAGTAAAGAGCTGTTGTCATCCGAATCCTATCCTACCTATCCTCTCATCCAAGAATGAACCAGATATGAAGCTACTTAACTCTAAAGCTCAAACACACACATAAACAGGCAATAATTTAAAAGAAAATAAAAGAGGATTTACACTGATTCAGTGAAACCAATCAATTTGATGAATCAAATACAATCAATCTGGACACTCAGAAACCATTTTCTAAATAAGGTTGATCTGATCAGTTAAATCAAGCCAGACCTCATACATATTCATCTTTTGCTGTGCTTATAATGAAATGTTGTTATAATTGTAAATCACTCATCTTTTTCAATCAATCAGTTATTCATTCAATCAATAAAATCAGGATTTGAACATTAAACTTTTCATGACTGTCCATAAAACAAAAATACAATACTCTACAATTATGTTCATTTCTCTTGCACTTTGTAACTCTTTCCCATTAAGGTTTAGTTTTCATGTTTGATCGGTAGATTTAAAGAATATTAAATTGAATTGAATAGATGTAAATGTAGAAGTTGAAATGTAAATAAATGTAGAAATAAGTAACTGCATACAAATAACCTTAAAAGTTAGGGAGTTAAGTCTCATTCTATAGAAAGGATAGATTACAACAATAATGATGATGATAATCTTGTCTGTAGCATTATTGACGATATTTATTTATTTTTTTAAAATAAAGATTAGTTTCAAACATTGTTTCATTAGATTATAGTTTAGTGTAATTCAGGGAAGCAGAGGTTTTTTTGAAATTTTCCTTTTTAAAAGAGGACATAGAAAGAGATGAATATCATCACAGGCCTGTGGGCACATCTATGTATTTTTCTAAGAATATCTTGAGATGAATACTGCATTGTGAAGGAGATAAACTTTCACTGAGCCATTTTTTCTGTATTACAAAGGCACACAACTGGGTGCTAATGTCTTATTCCAACACAGCTAGAAATAGTTTTCCTTTTCTTGAGTGAGGAGTGTATCTAAAGCTAGCTATAAGGTTTGTATCTTTTGTGTTTGGTGCCAGTCAGCTATAAAAAAATCTACTGCCTTGGGTACTATAATCACAACTATCACCTGAAAAATTATTATTTTTAAAAATATTTTTTTATTTTATAAACAAACAAACAGTTAATACATCAGTCATTTCCTTCCATGTGACATCTTGGTGTTTTCTTCATGGCTTCATCTTTTTATTTCTTCTTTCTTCATTTCAATTTAATCTATTACAATTTTTTCCCAAGTATAATATTCTAACTATACCATTTTCTTACATAACTATCAATTTGCTTATCTTTTTTCTAACCAATGGTAAAATTGATCCCATATCTTAAAATATTCTGAGTCCCCTCTTTCTTTAATCATCAAAGTTAATCTATTCATTTCTGCACAATCTTTTTTTTTTAATAACTTCCCCTTCCAGAGGTATTTTCTCTGCTTTCCAGTTTTGTGCAAAAACAATTCTTGCCTCTGTTATTACATGTAGAATCAAGTAAATATTTTCTTTACTAATTTTCTCTGGAAAGATACCCAATAGGAACAGCTCCAGTTTTAATTCAATATGTTGTTGAGTCATACCTGGAAAATTATTAATATCCACTCCAAATCTGAAATTTATTCAAAACTTGTATGGCTTTTCCTCATTCCAAATGCCTCCAGAATTAGCTTAAAAACCCAAATTACATCTCCATTTTGCTAATTTTGATTGTCATATCCAATTTCAAAACCCAAAAAAGCAACAATTGGCTTGTGCAAAGAGACTAAAAAGTTCTGAAGATGTGCAATAACCATAAGAGGTGGAGCTTAGATCACACAATTGCAATGGTCAGGCAGTGGGGTACCCCAAGTGGGGTACCCCAAGGTTCCATTCTAGGTCCAGTCTTCAATATCTGCATAAATTTAGATGAGGAAAAAGAATAGAAACTCAACAGATTTGCAGATGACACTGTTCATAAACTCCAAGTATAGAATTCATTAGACTTTAGATAAACTTTCTTGTAAAGATTAGATTCTTCAATAGATTTTCATAAGTTTCAGATTTGATTCTTCTGGATTCTATTCCCACTAGATATTGACAGCTTTTCCCTTATCAAAAAAATAATTGTGGATATTTAATATGCAGCATAAGTCTTCTGTACCTGATAGCACTTAATTACCATTGTATGATTTTTAGTCCTTCTTCTTTTTAATTATCACATTTCTTCACTCACTGCTGCGTTATTTTCCTTCTAATTAAGTTTATTTGTAAAAAAAAAAAAAAGGCTAATGACGTGCTCTTGTTGACTTATTCAGAGCATGCAATTAACACTGATCCATAGCAAACTGAAACAGAGACTACAATGGCTAATGATCCCAATAGAAAATATTTGGTTCCTGACCTTCAAATGATCATGCAAATTATTTGGTGGCTCTCATATTTCTTTCTTCCTTTTTCCTATAGAACAAAGCCAATAATGCAAAAAAGCTTCTTTTTGCTTACTCAATTTATATATATATATATATATATATATATATAATGGAAGTTACAAGTTAATTATATTTTTCCACAACATCTCCCCTGAAGGTGCAGGTAGCAGCTTCATTTAAACCAACCTTAATTTTTTATCCTCTGCCCAAATAATAGATCAGAAAGCATGAAATGTTTAGAACCTATGCTGGGAATAACAATGCAGGAAATTCCACTAGAATTGGGATACCAATTTCTCTTTCTATTTCCACCCTTGCAAAGTAACGTTGGCACAGCTATGAAGAAGGAAAAGAGAAACTAAGGGTCTGTCATAGGTATTTACCATTTAAATTATTTATTTCAGGCTATATGGTGAAGAACCAAAGACTAGATTGTATGAACCTGATGGTTGAATGGCTATAGCTTTATTGGTGAAACCAAGTGTTTTACAACATCATCAGGAAATTGATTAACTATACATGGGATGTTCAGCCATCCATGTTGTGCATATCAGCTTTGGCCCTGAGTGTGTCTGCACATCTGCACATGGGAAATAAGTTGACATCACTGTCAATGAAGTAGTAAGTTTTGTGACGGGATGCCTCAAACCTACACCAACTGAGAAACTATACCCGCTCGCTGGCATTGCCCCACCTAAGATCAGGACAAAAGTAGAAGCAGAGGACAAGACTAAGCAAAAGAATGATCCTCAACATCTTCTGAATGGACATATGCTCCAAGCCCACCAACTCAGATATGTGAAAAGCTTTAAGGAAAGAACTAACGTTCTTGAGGGTATGCAAAAGCAAAATGAATTAAAAGATGGAGGAAGGAAACCATTAAACAAGGGTTAATATTAAAGGAGGATATAGCTGAAGGATCCAACCTCCCTTATCGTAGGACTTGGAGGACTCTGAATAGGCTGAAGGCTGGAGTGACTAAGTGTGAGACCAATATGCTCAGGTGGAGACTGTTAGCAGATAACAACATGCTGAGATATGCAGAGCCAGACCTATCTGCTGGTAAGTCAGTTATTACCAGAAACTTACGACGATGACTTACTTTTGGCCAACAACGAAGCCAAAAAAGTGGCTTATTTTAGCAGTTCAAAGTTTGATCTTAATATGGAAGGAAAAAAAAGTTTGCATCTGGATTTCAGAGCTGAAGCCCATGGATAGGTGATACTTCCTTTGTATTCAAAGCATATTCAAAAGTGAGGAATAGTGGAATGGTGACAAAAGCAAAACTCCTTGTAGAGATCAGAGGCACCCTAGATTCCTCATGATACTGATTGGCCTAGTTAAGTAATGCCCAACATATTGGTTTGAACCTGAGATATGATTCCTGCACACCATCATAGTTGTTGTGTATCTTGGTGAATTCTGAATTAGTGCACTAAGAGCATGAGCTGAGAAGGCAAATCAGATAAAATTCTGGCAATTAATGATCTTTGAGGCATACGCTGTTAAAGTTTTGTGTCTCAACGGAGACCAGCAATTCAACTATGGCTCTAACTATGTCTTTGAGACAATGGCTTAATTGGGACATTTGCCTGGTAACATATCTTATTTCTAGAACAGACTATTTGGATCCATATTTTTATATTGGAACAATGTGTCTATTGACTAATAGATACAAATTTGGAATAGCAATTAATATTCCATATTCCCTTGCCAAGTTGATTCAGTTTCCAAAATAGAAAGTCTTCTGTTGAATTAGGATTGCCAAATATTTTCCCCTTTCCTTCCTTCCCTTCCTTTAGCAGTCAATCCCCTTTAACTAAATTTTATTTTGTATTCCTAAAACCAGCAAGTGATTGACTGACTGAGGTTTTCCTCATTTCTACACTGAGAATCCTAGACTTTGATGGATACTTTAATTATGCAGATGAATACAGAACTTGCTTGCCTGCTGATGTAGCAACCAGAGTTGTAATTTGCAAAGCTGATAAGAAAGACACGGTATCACAGGGAGAGAAAATTAGTCATATAATAAATTCTGAACATTTGAACCAACAAAAGTTTGAATATTTACCAAGAGAATTCCTGTGGTAGAAAAAGGAAGGCACTTTGCTTCTAAAATAAACCTATACTGCATTAGATGACAAAATTGCTTGCACGGAGGCTGGTTCAAAAATCTAATTTTGATGTTTCTCTCTTTTAATAAATGGTGCATTAAGGATACAATCGTAAACACATTTATAAGAAGTAACTCTCGATTAGATACATGGGGGTGTGCTCAAAATATAATGCTGAAGTTTATATCTATTCCTCCATGACTTGAATTTAACAATTATCCAACAAAACTTCTAAATAAGGCTGATGTAAAAGGTATATGTAAATATTAATAGTAAGTTCATTTCCTTATGACTTTTTGAGGGGAGATTGGTTTTTTAATCATAAAAATAAATGCCAGGTGGAATTTCATGGGTAAACCAAAGATTCTAGGAGAGAAGTTGATAGAGATATGATGAATGGATGGATAGATGATGGATGGATGGAAGATAGTCAGACAGACAGACAGACAGACAGACAGACCTGGTGCCTTCAAGTCAATGTTTAGTCCTGGAGATTGTGGGGACAAGTTCGAGCATTTTTCTCCACAAGATTTCAGAAGTGACTTGCCATTATCTTCTTCCAAGGGTTGAGAAAGACTGACTGGCCATGGTCACTCAATTGGCTTAGTGCCAAAGATGTTCTCACAGTTTCTATCCTGGTGCCTCAAACACTACACTAAACCAGTTTTCCCTTTTGATTTGACCTCAGTCATTGTAGAGCAGTCATTTCCAAGTTGGGGTTGCCCTCACATTTTGAAAAAAGTATCCAGAACATCACAAAATGTCAACCATGGAAATGCAAATGCTATGATAAATGGGATTGTTCTCAAGAAAGGGTCAAAGGCAAACAGTGTGAATAAGTTCTTATACCTAAAAATTAGGCAGACTGTGGAATGTGAAAATGAAAGTATTTATGTCAAATTTGTGGCAGGGATGAAATTAAATCCTCACACTATAAATCTGCACTCTTGTACCTGGGATTCTGGACCAACAGTTGTTGAATTCACACAAACTTATCATGATTTCAATAAATTTTCTACTATTTCCATATTGTGTGTGTGTACATATATTATTATTAAAAATATTATAGCACCCCTGGTATCTAAAGAAAGAGGATACTAAGGAAAGTAAGAAGATACAACTGCCCAACTTCAAACAAACAAAATTACTTACATTTCTGTGTTAAATCACATGATTGGCACACTAAATAGCTTTATTTCAGTCCGCCAAGCAATAAGCTTGTTGACTTCAATTAGATTCACTCACTGGATTGACATTTTATCAAAAGCTGTGATCAGCACCCTCTCTCCTTCTGATCTTAGACACAATTTGGATCTGCAATTGCCAGCCAAGAACATTGCACCTAGCTGGTTGCATTTTCATTTTCATCCAGCTAAAATCTAATAAAGGAAGAAGGGACAGCAAGAGAAAAACTTCTTCTTGATTATGCCATATGATGATCATATGGAGGGTTGTATCACATCCAGTCATGTTAGATCTTCAAATGTATTTAGCCAAATCTAGATGGATTGCTTTCCAGGGTCTTCAGAAAACATATGCACTTTCTGTTTACGCTTTTTCCTAATGGCTGTATTACAGAGGACATAAAGATGGATAGTGGAAAGGAAATTTACTCTTCTAAAAGATTAAAGATATTCTGATTACTTGAATTTTTTGGGGGGGCAATTAGGAAACAATTTTCTCTGTAAAGTGTTTTCTGTTAATCTAAGTAATCTAAGTAACAGCAGGAAGTAAGTAACTGGGAGTCTAGTAAGCTTTCTCTCTATGTGTATATGTGTGTGTGTGTGTGTGTGTGTGTTTAAGGGGATGAAAAAAAAGAGAAATATTAATTTCCTACCTACCTACCTACCTTACCTACCTTTGTTTTCTTATTTATTGTTTTTAATTTTTAAAGTTCAATATTAATTATGAGTGCCTTGAGTGGCTATGAAAATCAATTCATTTTCTCCATATACATTTATTTCATTATCTATCTATCCATCGTCGTCGTGCATACGATAAAGACATTACAGAGTCACAGATGGAAGCACTTGGAAAAAAGAATGCAAAAATGTATTGGAACCATCACGAGAAAAATGTTGTTATTGTTAAATAATCATTCTTGTTAGCTCTTTTGCTTATACAGCATAATATATTTTCAGAATTGAAAACTCAGAAGGGAATCAGTCAACATTTGTTTACTTATTACCAACAAGATACTGCCTCTAATACAATCTTGCTTTACCAATTCAAAACCCTATGCCCGTGATGACGAACCTATGGCATGCGTGCCACAGGTGGCACGTGGAGCCATATCGGTGGGCACACGAGCTCAGCTCCAGCACGCATGCCTGTGCCAGCCAGCTTATTTTTGGGCCTTCTGGGCCCACTGGAAGTTGGCAAATGGGCCATTTCCGGCCTCCGGACAGCCTCGGGAGGGGAAGCCATTTTCGCCCTCCCCAGGCTCCCAGAAAGCCTCTGGAGCTTGGGGAGAGCAAAAAACAAGCCTACCATGCCCACCGTGCCATGGTGTACCAAAAGCAAGGGGAGGGGGGGTCACATGTGCATGTGTGGGAGCAGGGCGCATAGAATTATGGGTGTGGGCATGCACGCGCACGAACCCCCGCGCTCCTCCTGCTTTTGGCACGCGATGGCAAAAAGGTTAGCCATCACTGCCCTATGCACTGCAACTGCAATTCATACACATATGTGTGTATGAAGAATTGGAGAAGCATTCTGTGTGGGGCTGAGAATGTCATTAAGTCCTACTGCTTTATTTACAGTCATAACAACTCTACAAAAGATGTTATACTGAATGATAAGTGAATCAAATCACTTGGATAACACACAAATACCCTATTGTCACTGAAGTTTTCAATAATTTTCCTTTTCAATTCTTTCTCTTCAAAATATAAATACAGAGTATGACTCTACTCGCCACTAATGTTCAACATTGCATTAATTCCATTGACAATAATCCTATGAAACACAAAACTGGAATACCAAATCTCAAGCAAACATGGCAAGATAAACTATCTACTATACATGGATGTCTTAAAAATGTATGCGAAAAGCCCCACTGAACTTAAATCAGTACTCAACACAGTTCAACTGTTCAGCAGCGACATCAAAATGAACTTTGGACTATTCTATGAGTATAGAAGCTTCTCAACAACTGTGGGAAATGATGAATATGATATTCAGAAAATAGATGAGAAATTAAAAGAGGCAGTGGAAGAAAAAAATCAAAATGAGATGGAGAAAAACAAAGATAATGAAGAGAAAGAATTGATAAATAGGAATCAAATAGATAATTACTTAAAAGTTTATAATAGAACAGAGAAAAAAGGGGAAATCTCTTCAAAAAAAAGAAAGGTTTAGAGAGAGAAAAAGAAAAATGTCTTTAAAAAAAGAGAGAAAGATTTATGGATGGGTGCTCAAATACAGAGCATGACTCGATGTGAACCATGTTTTATTATAAATTGACATTAATCTGCAAGCCTCTTTTCTGTTACTTCTGATTCTGAATGTTGTCCTTTCAAGAACTGGTCCATTCTTTTCAGATATCCTCTTGTTGAGTTTGATTTGTGATAACAGATCTTTTCTTTTTTCCCCAATCACAGTATATTTGCAACAGGTAAAAAGCTTTTTTTCCCCCAGTGCTCCAGCAGCTGCCGGCCCTGGTTGCTCAGACAAAAAATCCTGAATCCTGTAGCCTATTATTATTATTATTTTTGAAGAAGTTGAATTGCTACATTCTACATAAGAATATAAGTGCAAAATACTTTTGCCTGACTTGACAGGACAATGATTTCCTTTCTTTGTTCTGCATTAAGTGCTCTGTTTTCTACCCAATCAAAGCTTACCTTAGTGTAAAACTGTTGAAAGCATCTCAAGGTCCCTAGAATCAGAATGTGCACTAAGGAAATCATTCCAATGAGAGTTCATTTTTAAAAAAATATTTATTGAAGAAATTTATATGACTGTCCAACTGTCTCACAGTGATTCCAGATGGCTTCCGTAAATAAAGCCCCCAGTACAAAACTCAGTAGAAATCTGTTATCCATTCCATTCCCATTAATATTTATGCTCATAAACCAGTACGATGTTGCTGTTAAGTCCTTTGAATTTGGTTGATGTCTTTGGAACACTTTGGCATCTGTCCAGGGGTGTGGGCTTCAAAAATTTTAACAAGGGGTTCTCTGCCTGGTTTCTGGGTGGGTGTGGCCATGGTGGGCGTGGCCTAGTCAGTCTCCTGCACCATGGTGTGTGGGGGGGGTGTTTTTGCTCTCCCTGGGCTCTGGAGGCTTTTTTCGAGCCTCCAGAACGGCGAAAGCAGCCTTCCCAGACTCCAGAGGCCCACTTCTGGATTTCTCAGACTTCCAGTAGGCCTGTTTTTTGCCCTCCCTGAGCCTCCGCATGCACCCTGCAGTTACCTGCATCCAAAACGGCCCATGTGGGGACTCTTGGGAGAGGTGGGGCAGGGTGTGCAGGAGTGGGATTTGGGAGTTCTCCAAACTGCACAGAATCTTAGCTAAAGGTTCCTTGCGAACCCCCAACAACCCACTCGTGCGTCTGTCCTCATTTTACAATGGAACTTTCTCCATGTATGATCCTTGTTTTAGAGATAAACTAAGGAGAAGCTCTAAGTATTTTACTTCGATAACCCAGAAGAAAGACTGAATTTAAATCTAATAATAATCATTTTAAAACACTGATCTCGTATTATATAAATAAATAAAAACCTGTTCTGATTCAAGTCTGACTTCTGCTAGTATAGAGTCCATGTATTAATGGTTTGCCATTTCTTTCTTCCAAAATGTTTTCTTTTTTCAGGTTTTAAATCTAGGACTTTCTGGTGGTGTCTATTCCTGAAAAAGCATATGAAGATATCAGGAAAAAAAATCTTCCTTTCCTTCTCTTTGTGTGGCATCTGTCTTTCAGGATTAGCAGGAGAGATTCTGGATGCTGAAAAGAATTCTATTTTTTTTCTCCCAGCTTTTTAGCAGTATATGTCATCCATGACTACTACAGACATGGTGAATGACATTTAATTTAAGTAAGATTGAAGGTGGCACTTTTCATTCCTCAGGTCCCAATACCTGCAGTTCAGGTAAGACCAAAGGTTATTCTTCAGGTTTCTAATACCTATCATTCAGGCATTATTCTGCTGCTTTCTTCATTCTACTGACTCAGGAAGATTCAGAGGAAACTCTGAGAACAATAAAGTGCAGAAGATTGTAAGAATGAAAGGAAGATCTCAACAATACAGAAACGTGAAGCAAGAAAACTGAATTATTACAGCCAAGTGATAGTCTCCTATTATTATTTTTTTGTAATGTAAAGCTTAGATTTCTGCTTTATAGCTGGAGTTAATGCTTCTTGACATACATGACTTGGATGTTTACTGTAGCTCTAAACTATTTCCTAAAAACAATAATATTTCTAAATACTGTAATTGGGATTATGTGTGTATTTTTTAATGATGAGGATAAAGGTGTTATCCATTCAGTCATGTCTAACTCTTGGCAATTCTATGGATCCGGTCCACCTCACTTTAAAACTCACTGGTTGTTATGGTTAATTCACATATAAAGCAGAAGCAATATTTATTTTCTATTTCTGTATGAACATATCTAATTTATATATGGTATGTTGAAGTAAAGCTATTTCTAAGTTGTATTTAAGAAAGCTATTACAGTTCCAAATGGTTAAAAGCAGTTCTTCAGTAAATTATGTGTCTGTTTCCAACAAGTGCACACTAAAATGTTATTATTAGTGAAAATAATATAAAAATGTAATACATTAGCAGAAATTGCTTATTTAAGAGAGAGTACAGAGTAAGGCAAAATTACATTGACAAGGCATATTTAAGGAGAAATGGGCACTTATGCAAATATTAGTATTATCAAATATTTTTTCTGTGTTTGTGTTTGGGTATGTATGCATTCCAAACTGTTGCAAAAACAAGACAAAATGAACTTAATGATAGTAAACTGAGAAATGAATCAAATTGTCTACTCTAAATTTGCAGTCGAACAAGGTGCTTTAAAAGTGGATGATGATGATGATGATGATGTACTTGGTTGATACCTAGGAACTTGGTTAATGCCTATGATGCTGGCAGCAACCCATATCAACCATTAGCACCAGTCACTCGTATTTGTGACACATTTTTAAATGTTCAGTTGACTAAGTTTCATGTTTAATGAATAAAAGAGATAATAATGTAAAAAATACGACTTACCTGTATCCAAAAAGTCATGAGACCATAAAGTGGAAAAAGGTGTAGAAAATGAGAAGGTAAAGATCTTGTGGGACTTTCAAATCCAGACGGATCGTCATTTGGAACACAACATGCCAGATATCACAGTTGTCGAAAACCGAAGCATACTATTTATTGATATCGCTCTATCAGGAGATGCCAGAGTCGAAGAAAAAGAACTGGAAAAATTCACAAAATAGCGTGACCCGGCCATTGAAACTACACGGCTATGGATGAAACATGTAATAGTGATACCCATTGTCATCGAGGCACTTGCTACCGTGTCCAAGAATTTTATAAAATACATCAAGAAATTGCAGCTTCCTTCAATAACACCAGCGGAACTGCAAAAAACTGTGCTACTCGGAATATCGTACATCTTAAGAAGGTACTTGGTTGATACCTAGGATGCTGGCAGCAATCCGTATCAACCATCAGAGCCAGTCAATGATATTTGTTGATACATTTTTAAATGTTCAGTTGACTGAGTTTCACGTTTAATGAATAAAAGAGATAAAATAATAATAATAATAATAATAATAATAATAATAATAATAATAATAATAATAATAATAATAATAATAATAATAATAATAATAAAAGATTTGTCAACAGTAACTTGACTTACTGAATTTGTCTCTGCAAGAATCCCAATCTTCTACCTTTTTCTCCAAATGACACCTAATTGGCTCCTGATCTTCTCCCTCTCTTTTCAGAACTCTTTCCTTAACTGACTGTAGATGCTGATCTTGAATTTGATATAGATGTTATCTCTTATATGGATATTTATATGGATATTTATATTTATATGGATGTTTCCCCTTGCAATTTGCATACCGAGCAAATAGATCAACAGATGATGCTGTTAATATGGCTCTGCACTACATCCTACAACATCTTGAGTCTCCAAAGACCTATGCAAGGGTCCTTTTCCTAGGCTTTAGTTCAGCATTCAATACCATCATTCCAGATATTCTTCTAACTAAGCTAAACCAGCTACAGGTACCAGAACAGACTTGTAAGTGGATCACAAGCTTCCTAACAAACAGGAAGCAGCAGGTGAAGTTAAGCAAGATCACATCAAATACCTGTACAATTAGCACAGGGGGCCCCCAGGGCTGTGTGCTCTCCCCACTTCTCTTCTCTCTGTATACCAATGACTGCATCTCCAACGATCCATCTGTTAAGCTACTGAAGTTTGCAGATGACACAACAGTGGTTGGTCTCATTCGAGACAATGACAAATCCGCATATAGATGAGAGGTTGAACAACTAGCCTTGTGGTGCAACCAAAACAATCTGGAACTGAACACACTCAAAACCGTAGAAATGGTGGTAGACTTTAGGAGAAACCCTTCCATATTTCCACCTCTCACAATACTAGACAACACAGTATCAACAGTAGAAACCTTTAAATTTCTAGGTTCTATCATATTGCAAGATCTAAAAGGGACAGCCGACATCAAAAACATCATTAAAAAAGGACAACAAAGAATGTTCTTTCTGCGCCAACTCAGTAAGCTCAAACTGCCCAAGGAGCTGCTGATTCAGTTTTACAGAGGAATTATTGAGTCTGTCATTTGCACCTCTATAACTGTCTGGTTCGGTTCTGCAACCCAACAAGAAAAACACAGACTTCAGAGGATAATTAGAACTGCAGAAAAAACAATTGCTACCAACCTGCCTTCTATTGAGGACCTGTATACTGCACGAATCAAGAAGAGGGCCGTGAAAATATTTACAGACCCCTCGCATCCTGGACATAAACTGTTTCAACTCCTACCCTCAAAACGACGCTATAGAGCACTGCACACCAGAACAACTAGACACAAGAACAGTTTTTTCCCGAAGGCCATCACTCTGCTAAACAAATAATTCCATCAACACTGTCAAACTATTTACTGAATCTGCACTACTATTAATCTTCTCATAGTTCCGATCACCAATCTCTTTCCACTTATGACTGTAACTTGTTGCTGGCAATCCTTATGATTTATATTGATATATTGACCATCAATTGTGTTGTAAATGTTGTACCTTGATGAATGTATCTTTTCTTTTATGTACACTGAGAGCATATGCACCAAGACAAATTCCTTGTGTGTCCAATCACACTTGGCCATAAAAATTCTATTATCATGATAGGAATCATGTTTTGGATTCTGTGGGATGTACTCTCTTTGACTCTGTTGATGTGGCCCTCAGTTTCTGCTCTAGCTGTGGAATTGCATGCTATTAACCATGCCTGGGTCTTAGCCTCAAGCTCTTCCATCAGCCCTTATACTGGTTGACATTATTGTTTTGGCATTATACATAATTATGTTCAAGCTAGGCAAAACTTGGGGATTCTCATATACTCTGGCTCTTCTATTCAAAATATTGGATTTTTTTTTGTCCATTGCCCTGCTTAATAGCATTCTATTATTCTCTGCTTTTGCTATCATAAAGTGAAAGGTCTTTCTCATTTGCTGGGAAATGAATTGTGCTAAACCTGAAGCCTTCCAGCCTCCTGAGATTTCGGCATAGAGTGCACTCATATCTCTTCTTTACTTGTCTTCTCTCCTGTCTGTTCAGCCTGGAGAGACCAGATTCAGTAAGAGGATACTGTATCTTGGCTCATTTGGTGCTTCTCAAGCACTAAAGAGTCATTTCATTCTGCCTTCCTCTTTCCCTTCCTCCTTCCCTTGTCCACTTGCCCACAGAGCTCATTCAAGGAGACCCAAAGGGATCCAAAAGGGAATGGCTAAATATTGGTGCTCACAAATTTATTGCCACAAGCAGATCAGAGGTGGGTTTCAGCAGGTTCTGACCAGTTCTGGAGAACTGATAGTGGAAATTGTGAGTAGTTCAGAGAACTGAAGGCCGCGGTGTGGCTCAGGCTGTAAGAAGTCTGTTATTAAAACACAGCTGCCTGCAATTACTGCAGGTTCTAGTCCCACCAGGTCCAAGGTTGACTCAGCCTTCCATCCTTTATAAGGTAGGTAAAATGAGGACCCAGATTGTTGGGGGGGCAATAAGTTGACTTTGTAAAAATATACAAATAGAATGAGACTATTGCCTTACACACTGTAAGCCGCCCTGAGTCTTCGGAGAAGGGCGGGATATAAATGTAAATAAAAAAAACACTGGTAAATACCACCTATGACTGGCCCTGCCCCCATCTATTATCTGTCTCCCAAGTCCCAGCTGGATTGAGAAGAGAATGGAGTATTCTTCCCCTGGAGTGGGGTTGGAATGGAGACAGTATTTTTCTCCTGCCATGCCCACCAAACCATGCCCACCAAGCCATGTCACGTCCACCAAGCCACACCCACAGAACTGGTAGTAAAGATTTTTGAAACCCACCACTGAAGCGGACCCACAAATGCCCGAATTCTTCAACAAAGGTTGGCAAACCTTTGCAAACATTCTCCTTGTTTGTTCTCCTCAAGACTTTACCGAAAGGTCACCTGCCCAAGGATATAAGTGTGTCCTTCTCATTGCTGGCATGTTTAGCAGATAGCCTGAGGCTTACACTGACAGGAAGGAGAATGCTAGAAGGATAATAAAGGAACTGATCCCTTAGAACCAACCTTAAAAACTTGGACAGAAGAGCACAGGTTGTTAACACTTTGATTACTTTGCTCTCTAAGGCAACACACATTGATCTGTATTTCACTGTTTTGTTTTACCTTCAGATTAATAGAACACCTTATTGAATATTGAAAGAACAACATTTCAGAGACTTGTAGTCAGTTTAATTTAAACCGGGCAGGTGGTCTTCTCCTTGCTCTCAGGTTTACGTGGAGCCATTCCAATAGTGCCAACATGACTTGGCATGAGGTTCTTGTGGGCCTTTCCATGTGACCCTTTCATCACCAACACTCAGTAAATTAGTTTTGATTGAGGACGAACTCTTTTACTGCCTGCAGTTTAATACAGCGTTGAGCACTATTATCCTCTCCTCTACAATGACTATTGATGAAGATCTACCAATATGTTTGTGTGTGTGGGAGGATGATGGCTCAACAGTTAAAGACATTGAGCTTGTCAGCTCAAAAGCTGATAGTCTAAGGCCCGAGCACCACACAATGAGTTACCTTTACCTTTATTACAATGGGGGCCCTTTACCTTTATATACAGACAGACAGACAGACAGACAGACATGTAAAAAGAAAACGGTCTCTCCTATCCAGTCATTTCCAACTCTAGGGATCATTTCCATTTCTTGGCAAAGAAACCCAGCATTGTCCGAAGACCTTTCCATGGTCATGGGGCCAGCATGACTATACACTGTGGTGCATGGAACATTGTTGCCTTCCCACCAAAGTTGTACCTATTTATCTACTCAAATTTGCATGCTTTTGAACTGCTAGGTGGGCAGGAGCCAGGGAAAGAATGAGCAGTGCTCATTCTTTGTGCAGTGCTTTTGTTAATCACGTAGGGTTGATATTCTGAGATTATGACTGCATAAATGTAATGAAATAAACATTGCTAATAGCCATCCTCATGTTCCTTCTTTAAATGTATCCATTTTGCTTTAAGCTTTCAAATCTTGATTGCTGAATCATTTACTGTATAATAGCACTTAAATAGAATATTCCTCTTAGACATTCAACTTGTGTCTGGTAGGAAAAGACAGTGTCTTGTTAAGAATGGTACAAGGTCTTTTCTAGGTAATGTTACTTGCATTAGGACAAAAAGTTCAAATGTTTAGTTGCTGTAATAAAAATGAGATCAAAGCTCCTATAACAGGTCACGCTATATGCAGACTAAATCTGGCTCTTCTGGCTACTCTCCAATTCTTACAGGGTGAAAAAGCAGACATTTGCATCACCTGGATCTGGTATTGTGTGCTATTTTCATTTTGATAGACATTTTACTTCAAAAAATGAGCCATCTCAAGGTTATTTGCTCCAAATGGTGTTGCAGTTTTAGTAGGGCAATATTTTGTTGTGGAACAGAAGTTTCTGGTTAGTCTGACAAATGTTTGTAGTATTCATTACCTATCCATTCTTGAAACCCATATTCAAATACTTTGCAAATTTTTGGGCCTATTACAAATGAGCAGAAACTTTTCCAGAAAAAATATTACTCATAATAGATAAGGCATCTCCAAATCAAAGCATGAAACAGGGTGTCTTAAAACATAGATACATGATGTCATGTCAGGGTTCCAAGTAACATACCCCTAAGAAACTAAACTCTGAGGCAGGTAGATTCCTCAAAGAATCAGTTTATTCAATATGCCATATTGGCATAGGCTGGTGAAAAACAGCTCTGAGTATTCTTGTGGTTTTCACCTAATTAAAAGTAAAAATTTGTCACTTTCTCAAAACTATCAGTCACATGGTTCAATCAGGATACTGTTCAGTTGCTAGGTGACTCCAATCCCCTCCTTCTGAGCACCTGCAGGAAATGTTCTTGGTTCTCAAGAGAAAATATTTTGCTTTGACTACAGCACCCTAACTATCTCTATTACCCCCTCACTGTCCCTATTCTCCAGTGTGTCAGTGCTTAAAGTCTCAAAATGGCCTCAGTTAGGCCAGCTTCGGGGTTGCCATGCCTTTTATGTCCCAAATGTGTTTCCTGGGATTACTCAATGCGACTAGTCTTGACTAACCTGTAGGATTTCTGATTTAGAAAAACATGGATGAAAATGAGAGCCAGATTGATCTAATGGTTAAGGATCAGCAGTTGGTTGGACCCCCCCCCAAAAGAAACAAACAAACAAACAAACAAACAAACCCTGTACTTGAAGGAAAAACCCTAAAAAGAAAAAAAAGTGGATGAAAATTCATTCAGGTATTTCTTATTTTACTTATTGCAATACTTTGTTTTTAAGATATTATTTGCTGTGTCAAATGATGTTTTATTTTAACTGCCAATGTAGAGCCATAACAAAGGATTCAATGAAATCCACATCAACAGCAAATATGGCCATGGTTGTCATTGCTTTCTCATATTACACAGGCCAAGTTGGTAATAGCATATTTGTTGTACTTTTGAGAATGTATAAGAAGTGTGAAGTGTACATAAACTGCAGGAAATAAACCCGCCTTCCACCAGCTCCATCATTCTATCTAGACAAGCAAGTCATATACAAGAAAAAAGTTATAATTTCAGTATGTATGTCAAGGGATCTTCAAAACAGAAACTAATTCAATTTTTTTCCAACATAACTTAAGAATATAACTTCAAAAATGTATCAGACTATCTGAAGTTGATTATGATGCATTTACTACAGGCTGAAAAAATCCAGGGATTTAGAATTAGAGGAATAATTTGGCAGTCTCTACGGCAGCATGAAGGGTTCTTGTCAGCATCCACTAGAAAATGTGTTTTGAATTTTCACATTAGTAGTAATAAGAGCCTCACATACAAGCCAGTGTTCAGTGACATACTGATGAGACCATAATGCAAAAAGATAATTGTTTCTCCCATAAACTATCAGAATTTTGAAAGAACATGTTGGGAAAAATGCATAATAAAGAGAAGGATCAATTTTCTACAAAACTTGGTTTGCTACACATATCTGATGGCCAGAATAAAACTGCAAAAATTAAAACTAAACAAAGAAAACATTAGTGTGTCCTTATTACAGCCAAATTAATCATTGCTTATCAATGGAAATATCTAGATAATATTTCAATGGATAAATGGTGAAATAAGATTGATAAATAGCAATACTTGAAAAAGTCTGATAAAATTCATTATATGACAATGAATCCTAAGTAGTGAATTGTAGTTTTACAAAGAATAGAAGAATTTTATTGTTTATACCAGTGGAATGGATAAAAATCCTGAAAACATCTTGTATTAGAAGCTCCTTAAAACGTTCCAGCATTACATTAATTTTTGAAATTAAAATATTTTAAAATATTTGTTTTTAAAAATGAAAAGTCACTTTCTTAATGACAAATTACGGAATGTACATGTGATTTAAGTACAATATAATCTATGAAAGTGAACTTTATATGTCTCTACATTCTATGTAATACAGTAATTCTGAAATGGTGTTTGAAGGAGTCTATGATAATTGTCTTTTTTTTTTTTTGCAGGAAGCAGGAAGCAAATGTTTTGGGGGGGGAATTTGTTCTCTGAAATGGGTCTCATTTTGACCTTTAAACTTTTGAAAGACCCCATGATTCAGCACTTTGTCATTGTTGTAGTTATTTTTACATTATGTATTTTTAATACAGGAATCAAAATATGTCCTTAGTTATAGTTATAGTTATAACTTAGTTATAGTTAAGTAGTTTGTGCAATTTTTATGACTCGGATTTTTATGACTAGGATTTTTATCCTAGTTGAGGTTCTTAGGTGATTTCCCCAGAAACGTGTTGGTAAAGTCCATCCCTTGATAAGGAAAAAAATAATTTGTTCATTGGGCTCCCCATCCAAATGCTAGTTATTTATAGCACATTTAGTGCTGAATATCTTCATTTTGGCCTTGGCCTTGTTGATGTATCAAGAGTTACAGTCATTGTAGTTATCTAAGTTTCATGGTGGTCTTCTCAGGCCAGCTTGACATGTGACTTTGGAATCATATTTTCTGTGTATAAAATAATGTTAAGAAATTTGTCATGGATCTTTGACATCTGGGCATCTCAGATATAGTTGACATATATATCAGTAAACATCAGGGCCAGGATTCACCTTTGTTTGATCTCTTTGTATCTGGATATATCTGGATTTAAGAAACATTGATACAAGTACAAACTTTCAGGGACTGTACATATTTGAGTAGAGGGTCTTAACCAGAAAGAAAAATCTGGGTTCCACATTTGAACTAGCTAGTTTCTTCCACAAGGTCATTCTGCTTATAGAATCAAAAGCTGAGGTAAACAATTTCTTGCCAACAGATGTGTGTTTCACAATGAGAATAGTTATTTATTAAGATTAATGATTACCTATTGTAGAGTGTTTCAGTCTGAAACCAGGCTGTTTTTCCATGGTGACTTCCACCACCCACCCACCCGCTTTTTTTTTTTTAACACCCAGTCTTCTATTTTAGGGATGCGGTGACTCAGTGGCTAAAATGCTGAGCTTGTCGATCAAAAAGTCGGCAGTTCAGTTATTCAAATCCCTAGTGCTGCGTAATGGGGTGAGCTCCCGTGACTTGTCCCAGCTTCTGCCAACCTAGTAGTTCGAAAGCATGTAAAAAATGCAAGTAGAAAAATAGGGACCACCTTCGGTGGGAAGATAACAGCATTCTGTGTGCCTTTGGCATTTAGTCATACCAGCCACATGACCACAGAGACATCTTTGGACAGCGCTGGCTCTTCGGCTTTGAAATGGAGATGAGCACCACCCCCTAGAGTCAGAAAGGACTAGCACATATGTGCGAGGGGAACCTTTACCTTTACCTCTATTTTGCTCAAAATGTGTTTCACACATATGTTGGCTACTATATCAGTAAGAGCCAATAGTTATGAGCCAATAGCTTCAAAGATTTTCTTTATTTCTCTTTTTATAGATGGACTGTCACGGAAACTTCTCATTCTATGAGAAAGCAGCCTCTGTTGTTTATGTAAGAAAATATTCCTGCTAACAAGGATGAATGAGTGAGTTGGGGTCCCACATAACTTTTCTTAATAAGTAATATATACAATAAATAAAAAATCTCATTCAGTGCTCAGTTCTCACATTTGTCAAGCTGTACAAGATAGCCCCTTAGTTTCTTATTTATAACCTTTTAAATCTTTTCATCATTTTTGCAAGGTGGATCCTATGATATTGTAGCTAATACTTTACATTTATATAAATGTCAGGATTCTAAGAAATGACCCCCATTTCAAAACAGAACTCCGAGGCAGATTCTCAAAGAACAGTTTTTAATTCTGGAGATATCATCTTGCCATCAACTGGTGGAAAGCCAACTTTGAGCTTTCCAGGGCTTTCCACCTAGATAAAAGCGAAAGTTTCACTTTCTCCCAAAACAATAAAACATTACCTGGCAACTTCTTCCTCCACCTCCAGTCAGCTGGGAATGAACTAGTTTGTTTTAGTTACAAACCCACCCATCCCTCAGCTCCAAGCTTCGTCAAGCCAGAAGCAAAGTGAAAGAACCATTACTAGAACTACAGAAAAGGGAAAGGAAAAACTCCCACAGCCAGAACAGCTTTGGGCTTGACCATATGTTTTCTTAGTTACTTTCAAAGATAAGCGTTTAATAGGGACCAAGCCATTATGGATTATTTAATAAACCAAAGTTAACAAAGCACTTGACTTTGCAGGATCAGAAACACCAGTCATTTTTATGGGGTGGGGGTGTTTGTCTTGTTTTCCTATAATATTATTTTGAGATTTTGAGTAATTTGAGTTCTTTTTTTCCTTAATCAAGAATCGGATGTATTTTTTTCCATAGCTTTGATTTCCCAACTGATATAAAAGTTTCACTACACATTAAGTTACAGTTTTAATTGCTTCAGGTGCATTTATCCAATTCATCTCACTTCATATTTTTTTCACTTGTTAGAGAATCATCAAATACTATATATATATATATATGGTACATTTTCCAGTGCAAATTTAACCTGGTTTTGTTTCCTGTTGTGTACTTCCATTGGGATTTTTGCCTTTCAGTAATTTCTTCTTTTAGCCACATTTTATCAGACATAATTGCTGCTTCCTTTATTATTTATGAATGTATTTATTTATTGATGTTAGTCTAATGGCTAATTGGTGAGACATTACTTGAATTATTACAGACCTTTGGAGCTGTTGTTTTTATATTCCAATAGAAATCATATCTCACCAATAATCTGAATTTAATTGCAAATACTACATACAATTGTTACCTAAATCCTCATCGTCTCATGTTTTAAAAGACCATTATTATTTTTTTCCTCATTGGAGATACACCTTTGATTTCTTCTGAGTCCATTCACATATCAGGAGTTATCAGCAAACTACCATCAATTATGAGCTACGGTAGCATAGTGGTTAGAGTGCAGTACTACAGGCTACTTCTGCTGACTGCCAGCTGCCTGCAATTTGGCAGTTCAAATCTTACCAGGCTCAAGGTTGACTCAGCCTTCCATCTTTCCAAGGTGGGTAAAATGAGGACCCAGATTGATGGGGGCAATATGGTGACTCTGTAAACAGCTTAGAGAGGGCTGAAAAGCACTGTGACGTGGTATATAAGTCTAAGTGCTATTGCTATTGCTATGAGCTAAGAGAGCTAAGAGAAACCCAAATAGTGTAATATAGTCCATTTATTTGCATAGTTATCTATCTCTATTATCAGAGTCTTTACAATGTGACTGCTATTTTGAGACAACCCAGGAGCAAAATACAGTACAGAGAGGTTTTTCAAACAGTGGTTTATCTACAAGTTACATACTTGTATATGTATATATGTATATAAGTGTATATATGTATAACATATAGAATAGAATAGAATAGAATTTTTTATTGGCCAAGTGTGATTGGACACACAAGGAATTTGTCTTGGTGCATATGCTCTCAGTGTACATTAAAAAAAAGATACCTTCATCAAGGTACAACATTTACAACATATACACATGTTAAGCAAAGCCAAGCAATCAGTCAATCTTCAACTATAACACGAAGCATACACAGAGAACTACAATGCAAATACACGAGGAGAACGATACATGAGGAGAGAGAGAGAGAGTCACTCTCAATGGTCTCCTTTATATAGGCAGCTTCTTAAAGGGCAGTAACCCTGCTGACTCATCCTGAGTCTTAAAGGGCTGGGCAGCTTTAAATCATCATTATGCTTACACTCCTCCCATTTATCTTTATCTATCTATCTATCTATCTATCTATCTATCTATCTATCTATCATCTATCTATCTAAAATTATATTTTAACTATATATTAAATATAGGAGAAGATGATAATCAAAAAGTAGTTGCATAACCATATATCTACTTCTAAGAAATAATGTAGTACTAAAATATGGTGAGCTGCATTATAACATCTGAACATCTGCTTCAGCCTTTACAGAGTCTCCTGAGAGCTGACAATTTTGAACACCACAGGAACATACATACTCCAGAGTGAATTTACAGCTTGACCATAATTGTGCTGGGATAGAATTACATTTAATTAACCTTCACTATTTAAAAGTAAATCTCCTGAATTCAATGGGAGGTTCTCACAAGTCAGGGCATTAAAAAAAAATGAGTTGAAGTTGTGGATTCAGTGATACTGACTCTTTACTACTTCATGTTTTATCAACCAGAAGGAAACTGTGCAATACACTAAATAACTAATTATTTACTTTCTGTCCCCTGCCTGCTCTTTGTCTAAGATATTTCTAATCTGAAGTCATTCCCCTCTGCCTTTTTCCAGACCAGTAGTATGTTTCAGGTTTTTTTACTACCGGTTCTGTGGGTGTGGCTTTGTGGGTGTGGCATGGCTTTGTGGGTGTGGCTTGGTGGGCGTAGCAGGGGAAGGATACTGTAAAATCTCCATTCCCTCCCCACTCCAGGGGAAGGCTACTGTAAAATCTCCATTCCTTCCCCACTCCAGGGAAAGGTTATTGCAAAATCCCCATTTCCTCCCGATCAGCTGGGACTTGGGAAGCAGAAAATAGATGTGGGGGGGACACAGTCAGAGGTGGTATTTACCAGTTCTCCGAACTACTCAAAATTTCCGCTACCGGTTCTCCAGAACTAGTCAGAACCTGCTGAAACCCTCCTCTGTTTCAGACATATCTAGAGCATATGACTTGGACTCATCTCATCTCATAGAATAGAATAGAATTTTTATTGGCCAAGTGTGATTGGACACACAAGGAATTTGTCTTGGTGCATATGCTCTCAGTGTACATAAAAGAAAAGATACGTTCATCAAGGTATCTCATGGTAGGATTCATAGTAGGATACTTTGGGGCTAGACTCTCAAACAATATCTCCTTTGGAAACGAGCAAAAGCAGAAATTCTTCTTGCTCTGGAGTAGGAACGGGCAACCTATTGAGGGCTACAAGATCCTACTATAGCAGCACAACTTTGATAAAGATATCTGGAAAACAGGATGAGGATGTCTTGTCAATGCTCCTTATCTAAGAATACCATATCTGGGCTGCAATCACCTGAATGACAACTAAAGATCAAAACAGCTCTTGTCCTTTTGCTGTCATCTAGTTCCTGTCTGGACTTTTTTCCTGATCAGATAATCCTAAGAAAAGCAATAATTAATTTCCTGCCCAGATGATAAACTAGGCATTGGTCAAAAGTGGGCAGAGATCCTGGAATACAGTCGATCATAGAGACAGGGGCCAATACTGGGAGAATATTTGAGAGAACCTAACTCCCAAATAGCTTCTGCCTGCAGAGAAAATAGCCTTCAAATGTGGAAAGCCTGCCATAAGCAAACCATAATTAGCTATAAGCACAGTAAAAGATGTTGTATGCTGCCATTATCCAGCTCAATCCTACCACATTTTTAGTGTCACCACTAAAATGCACACAATTGTTAAAATTCAATATTTCACATGAGCTTGTTGTCTTTTATTAAATGGAAAAAAGAGGGGATTTCATCCATGTTCAGGATTTTGTGTGGGACTAAAAAAAAATCCCTTTAAATTTTAGAATATCCCTCTCTCTCTTGTATTATAACTTTTAGTTCAGATGTAAGAGACATGCATATACAGATCATCTGAAAAAGTTGCTTATTTTCTAATGTACTTAGTCATTATCATTTCTGCATTTCCTAATATAATAACAAAGAGTTTTTTTCCCAAAGAATGGAGAACGAAAGATTGCTTCATCAAATATAAGTATGGTTTTATTCCCTTCTCCCTATTATCTTTAAATATGCTCCAAACCACATGGGTAAATTTGTGTTATATTTCATTCTGAAGAGCCACATGTATGTTTCCTAATGTCAATAAATTAGTAAGTACTTAAACTCAAGGAGGCTGAAAGTCTATTGTCTACATTTAAGGGAATCATTTATCACCGCCAACTGCATCAAATGGCAATTTTGGCTAATTATTCAGTGGATATTGAAATGCTCATTTTGCCCTCATGGGTACATGCATTAGACTGTAAATGATCATAGCTCAGAATGTAAAAAAGCTTGGGACCTTGTGTTAAGTTAGTTGGAGCTTGCACTAAAATTATATGAAAATCGTAAGTTGCTGATAGAATCTCTCCCATGCTAGTCCCTTGCCTCATCACTCCCCCCTTTATTTTACAAGAATATAAAAGACGAGCTATAGTTTTCATATTTGTATTTTATAGCCCAAACTATATCTCCAGTGAAATAGATGTAGTTCCAGTTTAATTTGTCTCCAACTTTTTGTAACAAAAGTTGCTGAGAAAATAAAGTTGAAAACAAGAATCACACTTTCTTGTGTTCTGCTTAAAGAATATACTTTAACGTAGCAAAGCAATGAAGCATTACAGGGTTGTTTTAAAAACAGCTACTGTAGTTTTCGGAGTATAAGATGCACTTTTTTTTCCACCTAAAAAAGGGTGGAAACGTTGGTGTGTCTTATGCACCGAATACAGCCATTTTTAGCCTCCCAAAACACCACAACGTGCGTCCCGTTTTTGCCAAAAACAAGCCCGTTTTTCCCAGAGGTCAGATGTGCAGAGGGTTTGGGAGGCCTGCAAAGTGCTCCTGGGGACTGAGGATGCTAAAAATGTGACAGGTGGTAGGTTTGGGTGGCCAAAAACAGGCCCATTTTTGCAAAAAAAAAAAAAAAAAAGATTTTGGTCTCCCAAACCCCCCATGTGTCACATTTTTGCCCTCCCCAGCCCCCAGGAGCACTCTGCAGGCCTCCCAAACCCTTTGCGCATCCCATTTTTATGAAAAATAGAAGGCACAGAGGGTTTGGGAGTCCTGCAGAGTACTCTAGAGGCCGGAGAGGACAAAAACCGGACGCATGGAAACCAAAAACTATTTTTTTCTTGTTTTCCTGTTCGAAATCTTGGTGTGTCCGGTGCATCTTATAGTCTGAAAAATATGGTAATGTTTTTGGAGATTTTACTATAAAAGTAGTTTTATTAACCTCTTCCTTTTGTAGAAAGTCAGCACTTATCCTTCCTAGAAAAATGAAATATTTTGGGAAATATTAAAAAAAAAGGCAGAATATTGTATTTCCCTAAATAAGAAATGGAGAAACATGTTTTATAGAGACAGGAAGCAGCCCCGTCTCCCTGCCCCCAAGCAAAAACTGAGGAGGCAGCTTTTAGAAATGCAGATTTGGTAATCCAGTCAAGACAAGATATTTTGAAACTCCCTGCAGCAAAGTCTGAACAAAGGCAGAATGGTAGGAATAGCCTAGTGGTGAAATGTAAAATTTGTTACTACTGTTTCTGTGGGCATGGCTTGGTGGTGATGGTGGTAATGTGACTGGGTGGGCGTGGCCAACTTTTTTTTAACTTTTAAAAGCATTTTTTTAAAAAAAATGCTTTTAAAAGACTCTGACAATCCCAGCTGAGTTGCCTGATTGTCAGATGCTTTTGTTTTCTTTTAAAAGCATTTTTTTTGCCCTTAAAAGAAAAAAAAAGCCTCTGATGATCAGGCAACTCAGCTGGGATTGTCAGAGCCTTTTAAAAGCATTTTTTCTATCAAACTCTCTGACAATCAGGCAACTCAGCTGGGATCATCAGAGCCTTTTAAAAGCATTTTTACAACCTCTTTGGGCGAAGAAGTTGTAGAAAAAATGCTTTTAAAAGTAAAAAAAAAAACTCTGATGATCGCGCGGCTCAGCTGGGCATGTGGGGGCAGGGATTTTTTCTACTGGTTCTCTGAACCACCTGCCACCATTGCTACCAAATCTGGTGATCCAGTCTGAACCGGGAGCATTTCACCCCTGGAATAGCCCCTCACTCAAAATCCAACACAGGACAAAGCCATTAAGCCACAATAGGAATTGCCCAACAGCTTTTCAGAACACAAGTCCCCCCCATTGCATCATCCCAGAGCAGTCGAAACTTTACCTGGGAGCTCAGGTAAACAATAAACCAGAGGTAAACCAGATTAGCTCAGACAAGCACCTAGGATTTGCATTTCCTCTTTTGCCTATAGAGCCAGCTATGACCCCTACATAACCCCATCAGCAACAGCCAATAGTGTTATGTTCGGGCAATGAAGAGGCAGGAGACCAACGAGTGGCAAAAGCTCTTTAGTTTATTGTGACCCAGCAAAAGACAACCGGCACAAACCCCTCTTTAAATACTCTTTTGGCTGAGGCTTCAACCAATCAGCAACGTGCAATTTTCCCGCCCAAAATTCCCTCTCGAAGTTCAAAATACATTACACTCCTTCCCTCCCAGAACACTTTGTACCTCTATTTACATAATATTTACATGCTATCTCTCTACGTAGTCACGCAGGTAGACAGGGCGTCTCCTAACTCTTTCTGACCTGCGCAGTTCATTCTCTGGGAGAGAGTCGAGCTGGTCGGAGGGACTGTTTGTTCCTCCCCGCTCCTCCTCTAGGCCGTCCGGCCCTGGATTATTGGCTGAATCGTTCCTGTTGCCTTCAGGAGGAACCGGTTGGCGTCGCTGGACTTCATCGGAATCAGATAAGTCCTCCGCTCGCCTCGGGTTTGAGTCAGCTGCAGATTCAAACAATTGGTAGTCAGGGCCTGGTTGTTTGGTTTCTAATTTGTTTGGTATACGTTTTCTTAGCTGGTCTATGTGGCGTTTCCATACCCGGCCGTCCTCCATGTCTACTACGTATGATTTGGGTCCGGTTATGCCCAAAATTTCCCCTTTTAACCATGTTGGGCCCTCGCTATAGTTGTGTGCCCATACTAGGTCACCCACTGTCATTTCCCTGGTTTTTCCTTGAATACCCTTGTACCCGTCTGGGGTATAAGTTGGGTTTAGTCGGTCTAGCGGGCACCTGAGTTTCCTGCCCATTAAAAGTTCTGCTGGGCTGCGGCCAGTTGTTACACAAGGGGTCCTATGTTGGACGGCCAGGAAAGTGTCTATTTTCGTTTGCCAGTCGCCTGGACTTATCCTAGATAGCGCTTCCTTGGTGCTCCGAACGAAACGTTCTGCAAGTCCGTTCATCGCCGGGTGGAAAGGCGCTGAGAGGACATGTCTGATACCCTCTCCAGCTAGATACCCCTCAAACTGCTTTGCCGTGAATTGCGGGCCGTTGTCAGAGACTAGGGTGTCGGGCAGGCCGTGTGTTACGAATAGATGCCTTAGGACTGTGATTACTGCTTCGGCCGTTGTGCTTTTCATGAGGATTATTTCCAACCATTTTGAGTAGGCATCTACCACAATTAAAAAGGTCTGCCCATGGAACGGCCCCGCAAAATCTATGTGAATTCTGGACCAAGGCCCCTGGGGTTTCTCCCACTCTCTAACTGGGGCTGTAGGGGGTAGCGGCCTCGATTCTTGGCAGGATTGGCATTTCCCTACCCTGTCGCTGATGTCCTTATCCATTAAGGGCCACCATACATAACTCCTCGCTAAACTCTTCATCCGCACAATCCCTGGGTGGCCCTCATGCAACAGTTCCAACACATTTTCGCGTAATTTTTCTGGAATAACTACCCTATCCCCCCATAACAGACACCCCCCTTGAACAGACAGTTCTGATTGTTTTTTCGCAAAGTCTTTGAAATGCTCGCCCCACCCCATATGGTGAAGCGTCGCAAACTAGTACTAGTGGCAACGTGCCATTGTACTGGATGAGGAGGCTATCGCTGGACAAAAGGTTTTTTACCCCTTCAAATGCCCTAGCCTCTTCTTTTCCCCATGACCACACAGCTTTCTTTGCTAGCAACTTATGTAGCGGCTCGGCTACTGTTGCTTTATTCTTCAAGAATACCGCATAGAAATTAACAAGCCCCAAGAATGCCTGTAATTCTGTCTTATTTTTGGGGGCTGGGGGCCTTCTAATGGCCCGTACCTTGCTCTCCGTGGGTGGATCCTTCCTGTCTATCCTGTATCCTAGGAATTCTACAGATTTCACCCCAATATGGCATTTGTTGAGCTTAACTTTAAGCCCGCAGACCTAAAATGCCCAACACCTTTCTTAGTTTTACCCCGAGTTCCTCTAAGTTTTCAGCTGATATCAATATATCGTCGAAGTATGGTACCACTCCTGGTAGGCCCTGTAATAATCGCTCCATTAGGTTCTGGAAGAGCCCCGGGGCCACGCTAACTCCGAACTGGAGTCGCATACATTTGAAAGCCCCCCGGTGCGTGACGATTGTCTGCGCCTCAGCTGTGCTGCTATCTACAGGTAGCTGCTGGTAGGCTTGGGCCAAATCTAGTTTGGCGAAGACCTGCCCTTGCCCTAAAGAGTGTAACAGATGTTGCACCACTGGAACGGGGTATGCACTTTTCTGCAACGCTTTGTTAAGCGTTGCTTTGTAGTCAGCGCAAATTCGGACCGAACCGTCCGGTTTGACTGGGGTTACTATGGGTGTCTCCCATTTTGCATGGTCGACGGGGACTAATATTCCCTGGCTTACTAACTTGTCCAATTCCCGGTCAATTTTAGGTTTTAGGGCGAAAGGGACCCTCCTAGCCTTTAACCGGATAGGGGCAACTTGGGGGTCGAGGTTGAAAGAAATAGGGGTCCCCACGTACTTGCCCAGGCAATCCTTGAATACGTCCTCGAACTCATTCAGTAGTTCGTCTCTGAGGATGACGTCGCTCCTGTGGACCCCGGTCACTCCCATACCCAAAGCTCGGAACCAGTCCAACCCTAGCAAACTCGGTAGAGTTCCATTTACTATGGTGATCGGCAGGGTCTTTGTGAATTGTCCATATTTGACTTGGACGGCTGTAGCTCCTCGAACAGGGATCCGATTCCCCTGGTAGTCCTGCACCCTCAGCTTCTGGGTTTGTAGCTGACGTTTAGCGATCGCTGGCAAGTCTCTCACGATGGTGTCCCAGGACATAATTGTGATTGACGACCCAGTGTCTACTTCCATGGGACACGGCACCCCTTCAACGTAGACTTGGGTAAATATCTTCTTCTCTAGTCATGTCGATGCGTGGCCCACTCTCACAGTGGTCTGGTTTAACTTCGCGCCCTTTTAAATGGACCAATCCCTGGCCGCTGCTGCTCCGCGCTCTGATTGGTCGGTTTGAATTTTGGCGGAAGGTTGGGGCTCGGCATGCCCGAGCTATGTGTCCTTTTTTTTCACACCGCCGACAAACCGCATCCTTGAATCTGCAGTTTTGCCGTTGGTGTTGCCCCCCACAGCTCACACATTCGTCCCGGTCACCTCTCTCCAGCCTCCCGGTGTGGAACACTTCTTCCTCTTCCTCACCTTCCGATTCGGCATGGACTTCCTCGCTATGGACCGGTGTAGTCTTTGTCCCGGCACCTTGCGCGTTTGGCTTTTGCAAGGTCTCCGCCGCCTTGGTGGACATTTCATGAGCTCTGGCTTCGTCCAGGGCTATCGCTAGAGTCAGGTTGCTTTTAGACAGCAGCCGCCTTTGTAGTCTGATGTCTCTGACCCCACAAATGAGCTGTTCGAGTAAGGAGTCCTCCAAATCTCTGTACTCGCAGTGGTTTGCGGCTTTCCTCAATGCGGCCATGTACACACTTATTGATTCGCCTTCTCGCTGTACCCGTTGCCTCAATTCGAACCGTTGGACGAACTTTGAGGGTACCGGTGCGTAGTGCGCTCGAAGTGTTGTTTGTAGTGTCTGCCATGGTACCGATTGTACCGGCGTTGGATCTGAGAGTGACTCCGCCGTATTGAAGACCTCTGGACCGCAGTGGCTCAGGAAGTATGCTCGCTTCCGATTGTCCGAGACTCCCTGTAGTTCGTTCGCTTCGAGGAAACACTCGAAACGAGCCATGTACGACCCCCATTTTTCCTTGGCTGGGTCAAATGGCGCTGGCGGCGTGTAGCTGGACATTGCTATTTTCCGCCTTCGCAAACTGGCTGGGTTAAGGAATTCCTGGTTCCTTCAGCTCTTCCTTTGGATCTCACTGCCCCAACATCCCACCTTCATCGCCAATGTTATGTTCAGGCAATGAAGAGGCAGGAGACCAACGAGTGGCAACAGCTCTTTAGTTTATTGTGACCCAGCAAAAGACAACCGGCACAAACCCCTCTTTAAATACTCTTTTGGCTGAGGCTTCAACCAATCAGCAATGTGCAATTTTCCCTGCAAAATTCCCTCTCGAAGTTCAAAATATATTACAAATAGAATACCTGTTCTTGCATAGGAACAGGTAGCTCAAATACAAAACCCAAAAAAGATATAAAAACCCCCACTCTCAACTCCATTTTGTCAGCTGCCCAGAATCATGCGTGCTTCATCAATAAATGGACCCTTTTTCCAATCATCCCCCAGCCTCCATTTTATTTCCAGTGCCTTCTTCCCAGATTGGAACTGAACCAGATGGATATTTCTTCCCACACTTTAATAAAAATATTGCTACAGTATTTAAAATTAAAGCCCTATTATTCTTTTTTCTTGCAAACTTTGCTTTATTTTGTGGTATTGTTTTTTAAATGTTGAAAAGTGCTTTGGAGTTCTAGGTTGAAAAGTGATATACAAAATGTGCCCGTTTCTGTAAATTGAACTCAGTTTCTGTACAAAGGAGCAAAGAAAGCTGCTTGTTGTTTTGTTTTTAATGCATTTGATTGCATTCTTTGTTATTACCACCTTTTTATTCTGTATATTCTATAGCACACATTCCTTCCAAATTGTTTAGGAGACATCTTACTAAATTACTTCTATTTATTTTATTTTATTTATTAATTTGTCAAACACAACAGTGTATATAAGTATAAGCATGAAATAACCATACGAATTGGATACAGTCAAAAGGGAATTTACTAGACTGCACACTGTAGACTGCGCACTGTACCTCAGATTTAACTGATGGAACAAGCTTGCCATCAGAAGTTGTGAGCACTTCATCATTGGAGATTTTTAAGAAGAGACTGGACAATCACTTGTCTGAAATGGTATAGGGTCTCCTGCTCAAGCATGGGGTTGGACAAGTAGACCTTCAAGGTCACTTCCAACTCTGTTATTCTGTTAAGATAAACATATGGGGAAAGGAAAAAAATGAATATTTTATAAATATATATATATATAGTATTGCCATTTCCAGTTTTTGCCATGAAAATGACATGGGTGTTTTCCAAGCAGCCATATGGTATAGAGATCAATTTGCTAAGGGCATTCTACTGGACATGACACTCTTGTTAGAAAATCAAGGTGTCACTTCTTACAGATGCATGAGTGTTAAAGAACTTTCAAAAAGGGAGCAAGTTCACAAATCACGGTGGAATGAGGATAGCTAGCTAGCTAGACAGTTGTATCGATACTTATTGAGACACCATTCACAAACACTCCCTTCTATTCTATAGATATGATGATATCCTGGAATATGAAAAAAACTAAGATATATACTTTGCTCTTAATTCAAAGGTATATGGTAGAGAGAGAGAGAATAAAAAATAGGGAGTATATTTTTATATTTGAAAATCCATAATTATCAGTCAAAAGTATTCTGACCTTTTAAGCCACAGCTTAGCTTTCTTGTGATGTTACCAAGCAACAGAGGTTATCAATTCTGTTGTCATTTGCTGTTTCTGTTTCAATAAAACCAGAATTTACACCTGTAAATTTATTTTCTGTGTAGAAAGATTTTTGTAAACCAGCTTTATTGTTGGATAAACTAAGCATAATTAGCTCAGATCCATGCTAGATTTCTCTATATATTGCTGTAACTTCAGCTTACCTTTTGCTGCGCAAGTAGTATTGTTTTTTCACCCTTGTAACAAACTTGATCAAAAATTTGTTAGATAATGAATAAAATTACAACTGTGCTTTTACTATGTTTCTGAAGTCCAAAGGGATTTTTTTCCTGTTGCACACCAATGTGCTATTTCCCCTTCCAATTCTATTCAAGATCTGAACAGTTCACAAAATCAGAACTTTCAGAAGTAATTTCTTTTGTTATCTAATAATATGAAATCTGAATTCCTTGAGACACTGACCTCAGCTTTTTAATTTTCTCTCAAACTTTTCCCTGAGGAAATGTTAGAGGAGAGCATGATAGGCTGAATTGGCAGATAACTGCAATGTAATTTCTCAAGAGATGTTCAAATGATTTAGCCAAACCACGCATCTCAATTCTCAATATGAGGCAATTTCAACTGGACAGCTGTTAACAAAAGGATATCAGATTTTTTGAAAGCTTAAGCAAAATGCTTTTTGAGAAGAATGCTTTGCACTGTCAAGTCACACTAATGATTATTCGATTGCAAGAACAATTTGCTGTATTCTCAACTGAGAGTTATCATCATCTCTTTATGAATATGATGAATTATATATATATTTATATAATTATAAGTATGTGCATTTGGAGCATTCTGAGATGTCCAACGGCATAAAAGAATGTTCTACATTTTCCAGGGTTCAGGAAACAATTTTATCTTTTCTTTCTTGTTTTGGAAACCCTTGGCACATCAAGATTTAGGAGGAGGGTTTCTGAGCATAATTTTGCTTCCTGCAGAAAGCCAACAAGGATTATTGGGCCCACCACTATTGCATATTAACTAATATTAATATTCATTTCTATCTCCATGTTACAAAATATCTACAACTCCAGAAGGCTAACTGTTCCATTGATTAATCATTCTCATGTCAGGAAATTCCTCTATTGAGGTTTTGAGGTTAGAACAAGCTTCCATCCATTGCTTCTTGACATACCTTTCAGGTATTATGGAGAATAAACCAATGTCCTCTTCCTTGTGATAGCTCTTCAAGTATGGGGAAATGGCTATCATGTCTTTGAACTCTGGTGCTGGCGACCCCATGGACAACGTTCCTCCAGGCCTTCCTGTCCTCTACCATCCTCTGGAGTCCATTTAAGCTCCCGCCTACTGCTTCATTGACTCCATCCAGCCACCTCGTTCTCTGTCGTCCCGTTCTTCTTTTGCCCTTAACTTTCCCAGCATTAGGCTCTTCTCCATTGAGTCCTTCCTTCTCATTAGGTGGCCAAAGTATTTCAGTTTTATCTTCAGAATCTGGCCTTCTAAAGAGCAGTCAGGGTTGATCTCCTCTAGGACTGACTTGTTTGTTCACCTTGCAGTCACAACTTTCATGCATGAGCTCCTGTGTGCTGCATGCACAATCGCACCATCTGCCCATGCACATGGTTTTCACACACACAATGCATTTGTGCAAATACCATCTGTGCATGCATGCACTGCATATCAGTACTCTTGTATGCATGCACAAACATGCGTGCATGTGCAGGAGAGCTCCAAAGTCCAGCTGGGTCCCCTGAATTGCATGCTGTACTGTTGTACAATTGTACTGTTCCCAATTATATGTAATCATTCTATGTGTTTATGGCTATGTTTTGCTTATCTATATCCTTTTATTTGAGGAAGGAAGGAAGGAAGGAAGGAAGGAAGGAAGGAAGGAAGGAAGGAAGGAAGGAAGGAAGGAAGGAAGGAAGGAAGGAAGGAAGGAAAACCTACTGAGGAAAGACAATTATTTGGAAGTTATATTTTAATTGACCCTTATTGGGGGTTTTTTAATGAAAAAAAAACAGTTTTCCTACTATTTTGTACCTAAAAATATTGAAGCATTAGTGGCAGAGCAACATTATGATCAGACAAATGTCCTTTCAAAGGTATGAATGTCAATGCAAATTGATTCATGGCTCATATTATCCTACACTGGCATATATCATTATCTTTTCTTTTTTTGTCCATTGCCGTTCTGATTAATCGCCTAATTGGCACTCTGTTTTTCCATCTTTTCCTCCTTTTGTCCGATGCTTTGGAAGTTGCTTTGCACAGGTAATTTATCTTCTATGCGTTTTGATATAATGGATCTATGATTAGTTGACTATACAAACAAACAAACAAGAATTGAAGGTAAAACAATTTGCATTGAATTTATTTAGCATTCTCTCTACATTGTTCCAAGAACAATTTATACTGAACAATGATCCCCTTGTGGATTATATTACCAGTGACCACATTTGTGCAAAAGCAAAAGCAATTGTTAAACTGAACTTCAGATCAGATTTATTAATTCGACAAACATATATTTGAAATGAACACTGGTTAAAAACTCTGGCTTTGGAATTCTGCTTCATGATTTACCCCATGATGGTTCTGACTGTGTCTTTCCTTTCTTTAACTTCCATCTTTTCTTCTGAAGAGGCAAAAATGAGCTTATTCAGCCTAATCTCCTGATGACCCAGTATCAGATCAAATTGCTTTGTATTTGGCGCTCATTTCCAGCTAAATGCACTGCTATGCCTGTTAGGAATTTCTATGCCTTTGTCTTCTTTCCCTTCATGGTTATCAATTCCTTAGTGTCTATTTTTGCTCTCCTTGTAAAGGATGTGGCCTTTTATTCTTTGCAGCTTCAGTTTAAATCAATTTTCTTTTCTTTTATTCCTCCCTTGGGATAAGTTTGGTTTAAATGTTGTGATCAAGAAACTTTGTACTTTCTTTGAGAAAAAAAGAAAGAAAGAAAGAGGGAGGGAGAGAGGGAGAGAGAGAGAGAGAGAGAGGGAGAGAGGGAGAGAAATCTGGTTATAAAATTTGGAAAAAATGGACAAGTCAGATATGTCATTCCTTCAAATGTTCAATTCTTCCAGTCTCCAGTTGTTTTTAGATCTTAGTTTATTTGGATTTGAAGAAAATTCCATTCAGTATAGTATTTTCCATAAGTGGCTGCTGGAGTAGGATGGGAATGGGGTGGAAAGTAAAAAAAAAAAAAAGCCCATCCCTTTAAAAGACCCCATCCCTTTTTTTTAAAAAAAGGACCTCTTCATCCACCAGTTGATACCTCTCTGCACTCTTCCTATACTCTAGCTTGTTATTATATAAAACAGTTCCAGGCCAGTTTTGTTATTGCTGTACTGCAGATGTGGAAGATGCAAGAGGAGAAAATAAATAATAAATTAACTAGCACTGCTGAGGCTACCTAGTTTGGGGAATGAAATGTCTGCAAGAAAACCACCAAGCTCAAGCAAAATTCTTGCCTTTCTGGACTGCACACTGTACCTGGCATTTAACCGGTGGAAGAAGCTTGCCATCAGAAGTTTTGGGTGCATCATCACTGGAGGTTTTTTAAGAAGAGGCTGGACAATCATTTTCCTGAAACGGTATAGGGTCTCCTGCTTGAGCATGGTTTTGGACTAGAAGAACTCCAAGGTTCTTTCCAGCTTTATTCTAAATCAGGGGTCTCCAACTTTGCTGGCTGAGGGATTCTGGGAGTTGAAGTCCACAAGTCTTAAAGTTGCCAAGGTTGGAGACCCCTGTTCTAAATGATTGATTAAATAAGAATCAATCTCTTCCTTACAGTACTTTTAGCATCTGCACTTACGCATTGCTCTTAAATGTTCATAACATTTCAGTCCATCTACAATGCACAGCTATAGCATAATAAACAGGCCAAACGCACAACAAGCATAACACTTGGGTTAAAGAAATATTTATGTTCAAGACTTCAGTTAGTTCAGACCAATGGAGATAATACAGAAGCCTAGCATAATTAGAAATAAGATGCTCAGGGGCATAAAGCAGAAATGTCAATCTAGCTTTCTTATTTAATAGAACAATTAATAAAGTCAAATTGACTATAAATGTCCTATTTTTTTTCAAACTATTGAATCATTAACCTTTACAGCGTAATTGTTTTCTAACCATCAAACGAAACCAAAATGTTCTTTTAAGGAGCTGATTATATATATATATACACACATACATACATACATACATACATACATACATACATACATACATACATTAAATGAATCAGTATCTGAACCTTGGTTATTTATTCTTTCTGTTAATAGTCAAGTGTATGTTTTCTTAGATCTCAAACTTCAGTCCACTTTAAAATGAGGACAAAGATGCATATAGCTATATCTAACAATTAAAGCAAAGGACAAGTAGCCTAAGTGGCCCATTCACTTTGACAAAATGTCTTCTTAATTAACCTGTGTTGCTCCTGAAATTAGCAGACTTTAATTTGAAAATTCCATTGTCACAAAGGAAAAACAGTATTCATGGCAGAGAAAACTAAAACTAATAACCCCCAGTCAATGACAATGAGAATAAGTCCACACTCACATCAAAACAACCTCTGCAATAACTCTGTGCTTTCTTTATACACAAAGTGAACATAGTTATGTATGATGAAGAAAATATACATTTATAGGTCTGGCAATCTATTGTGGAATCTATTTTATTGCAATAAATCCTTTTCTTCTGCAGTGGTGGGGATTTGCAGCAAAAGTAATTGGCGACATAATCTGCCCTTCAGTCAGCAGAAAAGAGTTCATAATTATGCTTGGCTTATAAAAACTAAGCTGAGTTGGATTTCCTTATAGCCCAGGTCTATAAATTAGTCTAAGAAGCTATAGGATAATATTTGAAGAGTGGGGAATTATAGACTAGAGGCCACTGAAGAAATGAGCATATAAAAGGCAAATCATTTTCCTTTCCACTTATTACTTATTTTAGTAATAAGTAATTATTAATGTATAATAAGTAATTTCCATTTATTACTAAAACAAGTAATAAGTGGAATAATTTCAAATAGAAAGAAAAAGGAAGGAAGGAAGGAAAGAAGGAAGGAAGGAGGGCGGGAGGGAAGGAAGGAGAAAAAAGAATGAAAAAAGAAGAAAGGAAGTAGAAAAGTAGAAAGGAAGGAAGGAAGAGAGGAGAGAGAGAAAGCTTTGTCCATCAGAATAGTGGAAAATTTCAGAAAATAAGTGAAGAATTTTTCAAAGCAGCACACCCATACTATGAATTCATGCGGGTTTATAACCCTTGTATTTGGAACTATCCAAACATGAATTTCATAATAATAATCCTGGGTCTTTAAAAAGGATTCTATAGATGTATCACAATGCCAGATCCAGCCTGAACATCTGGCTGACTGTGTGATGAACAAGAGTAGTAGACAATCTTCTTGGTCTCACTATGTAAAGAAAGCCAAGCATTAGATAGGTACTTCAATCATGTTTGCTAAATACGAAAAGCTAGTTGACATATTCTACAGCTGGCCAACCACAAGAAACAGGGGGCCATCTCCACCAGAAATAATTCTCCATCTGTTTGTTCATATGTTGCTACAGAATTTACTCACATACTCCTATGAGGAATAAAAAGAGGAGGAAACTCTGCTATTTAGATGCCAGTAAACAGCTATTTCCAAGGGGGAGTGGAATGGAAGAAATTAACACCCTGTTTATAACTGATAACTGGGCCAAATAGCTTACAGTACAATACATAGTCCATTTTTAATTTTGTGTTCTGTAATGGAACACTCTGCATTAAATTCTGTCTCCTCTCTCTTTCACACAATCTCAGTACAACAAACACAACAAATTAATAGTACGTCTCTGTTGGCAAAACTAGGAAGTCTGTTCACCTTTGTCTTGTTTCTGGATTTTTTAAAAAAAGAAATCCAGTCTGGCTATTTTATTTTAACTTATATTTGGTGACTCTGGGCAATGCGCAAAAGATTAAAAACCCAAACAAAAGTAGTATTTTAAGGAACCAATCCTACTACAAATCTATTACGATTGGTTGCACAATCAGTCAGAGGCAGGTGTTGTTGTCTGATGGTGTTGTAGCTTTTGGCATAGGCTGTAAGCTGCTCCAAGTAAAGCTACCTTTTGCAATTGACTGATGATGATTTTGTCAATGCTGATGGTATTCAAGTGGTACTCCAGATGCTTTGGGATTGTAGCCAAGGTGTCAGATATCATAGGTACAATCTTTGCTTTCTTTTGCCACAGTTGTTCTACTTTTATCTGCAAGTCTTCATATTTTATGATTTTTTTCCAGTTCTTTCTCTTCTCTTCTGCTCTCTCCAGGAATGCAATGTCCACTATCCAGACTTTTTGTCTTTTTTATCAACAATTATTAATTGTTGATGGGTTGTTGTGGTGGTAGTGGTGATGATGATGATGATGAAGAAGAAGGTAGTGTTGTTGTTATTGTTGTTGTTGTTGATGATGATTTAACATACACCTGGGCCTAAAGCATTCCATTTTTCAATCCATAAAGACCAACAAACAGATCCAGAAACAGGATTGGAGTAAACTTTCAGCAAAATGATCTAACTATGATCTTTTCATAGATGCTCTCATCTAATCTTGCTGAATTTCCAAGCCCATATAATCCAGTGCTACCACTTGCAGATTCTTGTCCCACTGTGTGATTTGAAAAAAAAAAAGTATAATAAAAATATATAATGCAAATAATGCAAAAACTTAAAAAATCTTTTCTTGAAAAATAAACATTTTGTAAGTATTTTGATATGTCCTTCATGGGCAAAAAATTGCCAGAATATTTGGAGAAATGCAAATGCCAAAGATGAGCTATTTAATTCTTCAGTAATTTGCACAGTTCTGCAAAGTGTGGTTTGGGATAATTAACGTGACACTTCACAATGAATGTTGGAAACACCCCACACAGATCAGTATGCACACACGTGCTCACCCATACACAAATATATCAGGTTATGGAGGGATTGTCCAGCAGGTTTAATATGTAAATGAGATCATTTAATGAAAGTGTATTTAAATCTGCACATGACTGATTTAGTAGAACCTCTAAAATGGTGTCAACATATCCTTAGAGAAAGGGTTTAGTTTTGATAAAGAAAGAAGAGAAATAAAGAATGTCAGCAGAAAATAGCAATGAAGGAGAAAGTGGTAAACACTGCAAAAATAAAATCCTATGGGGAAGTAACCTCTAAAACAATTAAAAGTGTTGAGAGAATAGTAATGAATATATGAAGTGGGAGAAGTATCACTCAAAAGGGAATGGCAATGAAAAGGAAAATAGCAATCACACAGAAACATCATTTAAGCAAAATAGCGCAGATCAGTCCCTGCAAGCTAATGATGGAACAATATGCACAATGCAATGCTTAGGGGAGAGAGTAGATCCAACGTGTATCCTTTATAAGCCTGACACTGTACAAAGGGAGGGGAAGTGTGAGCCGGAGATTTGAAGACAATGGAGAGGCATCATCTTAGTAGACGTGTTGGTTAGAAATGCTGAAAGAATAAGGAAAATGGGTGATATCAGAGGTGGTATTTGGCAGGTTCTGACCAATTCTGGAGAACCGGTACCAGAAACTTTGAGTAGCTCGGAGAACCAAACTCTCGTCCAAACTCCATTCACACAAATGGAGCTTTGCGTGCAAGCACAAGCACCCTCTGCTCATCTGAGTAGAGCTTTGTGTGTGTATGCATGCTTGCCTGCCACTCATATGAGTAGAACTTCACACAGACACTTGCCCATTTCTCCCACAGCTCAGTTTTGAACCGGCCATGGCCCTTCTATGGGACATGGCCCAGGGGTTGTAGATTACTGGGATAGATGATAGATAGATAGATAGATAGATAGATAGATAGATAGATAGATAGATAGATAGATAGATAGATAGATAGATAGATAACAGACAGACAGACAGATATATATATATTACTATATCTCACGTTAAGGTAAAGGTAAAGGTTTCCCTCGCATATATGTGCTAGTCGTTCCCTACTCTAGGGGGTAGTGCTCATCTCCGTTTCAAAACCGAAGAGCCAGCACTGTCTGAAAACGTCTCCGTGATCATGTGGCCAGCATGACTAAATGCCAAAGGAGCATGTAATCCTGTTACCTTCCCACCAAAGGTGGTCCCTATTTTTCTACTTACATTTTTTACGTGCTTTCAATCTACTAAGTTGGCAGAAGTAATGGGAGCTCACCCGATTACACGGCACTAAGGATTCAAACCACTGAACTGCCGATCTTTTGATCGACAAACTCAGCATCTCAGCCACTGAGCCACTGCGTCCTCTATATCTCATATTAAGTTTATGCTTAAACTTAGAATAAATGATTACAATGGCATTAGTTATGGTCCTACCTGAAAAGTGTCTTTGCATTATTACACATGTGGATTCCTGCACTGGTTTGCATTGGAGTACCTCTAAAGGCTAATTAGGAACTGCAATGGCTTACTTTAGATCAGATCTAGATGTATTTGTACAGCTAACCAACCTAGGATAATCTTAAAGAAGACACTCATGGAAAAAAATGTTCTAATCTTTCTTCTAGCACAAGCTAGCCTAAAGGCCTTATCATTCTAAAAATGCTTTCTTTAAACAAGCTTTTATCATAAAAAAAAAAAAAGATAGAACACATCAGTGACAATCCCTCTTCTTTTAGTTAGCAGAAGAGACTTCGTTTCCTACTTCCAATTTCTAAATGCCACAAAATTTAAAATAAGATTACTAACCTCTTCAGAATGTATCCAATTACAACAATCTTCTCTTTTCACCCTGTCTCAAATGAGTTTCTTACAACCCAGTTAGCTTCCTTTTTTTCAAAAAAAAGAAAGAGGATTTTTTTATTGTTCATTCTACTTTCAAGTTTTTCCTTTTCTCTCTACATACTGCAGAAGGAGTAGAAAGATGGCAGAAATCACTATTTTTATGTGGTGTCAACTGACAAGTAGTTAACGTCTGATGAATATCTACTCAAAAGGATTTGTCTAGAAGAAAACTTCATGGAATGTCCAGTGACTGTTATTTTAATAACCTACATAGGATTGCGTAAGTTGGATATCACCCTATGGGCTTAGCCTTTATGAATACTTCTGTACTATGACCAACTTCATTTTGTTTCCATCAGAGGTGTCATTCAGCAGGTCCTAATCAGTTCTGGAGAACTGGTAGCAGAAATTTTGAGTAGTTCAGAGAACCGGTAAATACTACCTCTGACTGGTCCCGGCCCCATCTATTCTCTGCCTCTCGAATCCCAGCTGATTGGGAGGAAATGGGGATTTTGCAGTAACCTTCCCCTGGAGTGGGGAGGGGATGGAGTTTTTACAGTATCCTTCATGTGCCATGCCCGCCAAGCCACAACCACCAAGCTATGCCATGCACACAGAACTGGTAGTAAAAAAATTGGAATCCCACCACTGATTTCCATATAAGAATAATACATGCCAAAGAATATCTTGTCACACATTAATTTGAAAGTCAAACTTATGTCAGTTTATTTATTAAATGTATTGGCCACCCATCTTACCACGGGACAACTCTGGATGATATACAATATTAAAAAGATAAACCTACATAAATAAAATACTACGAAAAATAGACGTACAAAATGTAATCAATAAAAGATAGGGAGGGAGGGAGTAGAATGAGTAGGGAGGGAGGTGGGATCTGATATTAATCTATCAACTAAACACAACTTGAAGCTCCCCCTTTAAAGCCAACTGGCAGAGCCAGGTTTTTAAGCTCTTGCAAAAGATCAGAGGGGTTGAGCCCGGTGGTGGGTTTCACATTATGTTACTACCAGTTCGCTGTGCATGTGCCTGCCTTCTGCACATGCACCCAGCCTTCCACACATGCGCTTTGCACGCGGGCTGCCTTCTGCACATGCCCCTGACCTCAAAAACATGCCTAAATAGGATGGCATAAAGCCATGGTGGTTAGTCAGGCCCACACACGATTTCTGCTACCAATTTGGGCAAACCGGTCCAAACCAGCTGAATACTATCTCTGGTTGAGCCCACCTCACTCTGGGGAATAAGGCCAAAGGCCAGGACAATGGTAGAGAAGGTGTTTCTCCTGCACGCAACCAGATGGCGTACCTTAGCTGATGGGGCCTGAAGTACGCCTCCCCTGCTGCATGGGTGCAAGAGAATAGAATAGAATAGAATAGAATAGAATAGAATAGAATAGAATAGAATAGAATAGAATAGAATAGAATAGAATAAATTCTTTATTGGCCAAGTGTGATTGGACATACAAGGAATTTGTCTTTGGTGCAAATGCTCTCAGTGTACATAAATAAAAAGATACCTTCATCAAGGTACAATACTTACAACAGTTAATGATAGTCATAGGGTACAAGTAAGCAATCAGGAAACAATCATGGGTCAATTCCAGTGGGATGAGATGGTCCTTCAAGTACCCTTGATTTACTTTATTTATTCATACAAATTCCTTAGCATTCCTGTTACCTGTTATCAAGCATTCCTTTGTCTGTTGTCTTCCCCAGGACCTTTAAAGAAACTGCCTGTCCTCAATTGTCATTGATTCATTATCATCTTAAAAAGTGAATCACGTTTCCTGTTTCATTGTAGGAAGCAAATATAGATAAACTCTGGCCATTCAGACTGATAATATAGAATAGAATGAATAGATTGAGAATGAACTTTTATTCCTGCAGAGATTGGCATTCATAACAATTGCAGGATGCCAATAGATTAAGTTTGAAATTTTTTCCAGTAAAATGTACCTTGATAGCATTATGCAGTTGTGATGTAATGGTTTGTGGAAGATTAAATTGTATTAAAGTTTTTATTAACCAAACATTTTCTTGGAGTAATTGAATAACTGCAAACACAAAAACAGATTACATGAATTAACAAAGATTAAGAGTACAATCATGTAAAAAATGAGAGTTAAATTTTAGAGCAAGTGTGTATAACTTCAGATCAAGTTTAAAGGAAATCAATGTTGATTTTAAAAAAAGTCTTTAAAAACTTTGTCTTTCTACGGCATATGTTTATATTCCATTTTCAATTATGCATTTCACAGCAATAAAGAAATGACATCTGTAGTATTGTATTTTTATTTTAGGTTTATAATTGTTCTATGAGCAAGCTTTTTTTTTTTTTAAAAAAAAGGGGCATATTTATTTTAAGTCATTAAATAAAGAAATCTTAGTTCCATAAATTACAAAATGACTTCTCTACATTGTTCTAGTTTTGAAAGTTTATATAGCACTTTGGCTATTAAATAATTATTTTATGATAAAATTGGTGAAAGTGAAAAGGAAAGTAAGAGAAAGAGAAGTGGCGGCATGCAATTGCATTATGCAATTCCTTAGAGCATTAAGAATTTTTAAATGAAATCTTACAGGTGATGAATTTCCAATTTTTATATTACATTAAGAGTTTAAATAACCATGGTAAAAATCAAGCATGTTGCTGTATAACTGTAGTTTTAAAAAAACCCGCTACCAGATACTGACTAAACTGTATGTCCAACATAATTATGCATATTAATATTATTTGCATAATATACAGCAAGCTCATATCTTATTTATTTATCATATTTAAGAACTGCCTATCTCCCTCACATAGGGACTCTGCGCAATATACAATAAAATATTAAAAGTCTAAAGAACACTATATAACACTTAAAACTTGTAAGAGGCATGGGATTTTAAGAACTAATTAAAAGACAGGCAAGGCTTTCAGGGCACCAACTGTTGTGGTCCGCCAGCAGCCTGCACAGCTGGCAGTGGAGTCGGACAATGAGGAGGAGGAACATGGGCCAGTCCTGGAGTCTGGGGAAGGCCCGGATGAGGTCTCTGCATCAAAGTCAGAAATGGGGTCAGAGCCCATCTCTGGCCCTGTGTGGACTCCGGAGCCCCCATAGTGATGTATGGACTCCGGAGCCCCCAGAGTCAGACAGCAGAAAGGCAGAGGAATAGGAGGAGCCTGTTCCTGGTGCACGTATGCGAAGAGCTGCCAGAAGGCAAGAGCAGCTAAAGCAAAAGGGAGGACTCGGGAGTAAGGCCAGGAGATGATTGGCCCCTCCCATAAGGCTTAAAAGAGAAACAAAGGCCCTTGGGCCCTTTTTCAGGAAACCAACATTGCTAACTCTGTTTTCAGTCGGCATTTCTTGTTTGTTTATGAACTTCACGGGGCTTTGCCAAGTAAGGCCTTTGGCAGGGTGTGAAAGAAGATAAAGGTTGGTGATTATCCTGAAGGACTTCTTCCAAAGGACTTGTTTTGCAACTAATTGGGACTCAGCTGGGAATGAACATAATTCTCAGCTGTTACAATAAAATAGGATTGTTTGGGACTAATTGTGTCTTGTAATGACTCAGTAAGCCTAGGACATAATACCAACCAACCCCACAGCTGCATACTCATCTGCACACCCAAAATAAAGGCAAAGAGACATGTTTTTATGCCTTTATGAAGGGTGGGCCTTATCTCCATCAATTGTGTGGATTGCCCACAAGGTGTGGGCAACAGCAGAGAAGGCTCTCACTGGGACCCTGCCAGTAAGAATTCTCCAGTAGATGGGGTCTGCAATATTGGGTATGTCTAGTTTAATGAAAAGAAGCACTGGGATGACATGACAACAGTGTTCCAATGTTTAATGGGCTGCCACAAAGAAAACCTATTCTCTAAAGTACCTGAAGGCAGGACAAGAAGCAATGGATGCATAGTAATCAAGACAAGAACCAACCTCAAACTATGGAGAAATTTCCTGACAGTGAGAACAATTAATCGATGGAACGACTTGCCTCCAGAAGTTGTGGGTTGTGGCTGGAGATTTTTAAGAAGTGACTGGACAACCATTTGTCTAAAATGTGACAGGGTTTCATACTTGAGCAGGAGGTTGGACTAGAAGACCTCTAGGTCCCTTCCAACTCTTATTCTTTAAATGTGACTAGAACTATTGCCCTAAGTATCCGAATTTTGGATATTTTGTCCTAGATATATGTATTTGGGGGTAATTCATAATCTGTGATGGTATAAATTATTTCACTGTATTAAATCCCTTTTCATAGTGTAACTGATAGCACTTGATAAGTCATACCTTTTTGCTTCAGGAAAAGAAAATGACAGCATTATTTTACTTTCCTGGACAGTGGCCTTCAACTTTCTCTCCCCCAGCCCCCCATAATACAGATTTGGTCTCTGGTATTAAAATAAATGAGTGATTATAGCACAACAAGTCTGCTTTATAAGGCATTTCCTTTTCTATTTACTCTGTTGGGCTAAAACATAAGCAAATGTTAAGACAATAAATCAATGATATATTTCTAAGAGCAACAAGCACTACTGATGTCAATTATGCTCACTGAGAGTGCTATGCTCTGTAAAGCCATCACTGCTGTGATATATTTGCAATAGATTTGCATTTTAAAAACCTCTTAGTAATCCTGATTAAGTGCATACAGATGCAGTTCAGAAATGATTACCCTTATATTTTACAGGAAGTCACCTACTCCTTCGATATTCTTCTTCTTCATCTCTGTCTCCTCCTCCTCCTCCTCCTCCTTCCTCCCCTTCTCCCACCCTTTCTCCTCCTCCTCCTTCCTCCCCTTCTCCCACCCTTTCTCCTCCTCCTCCTTCTCCTTCTCCCTCTCCTCCTCCCTCCCTCCCCCTCTCCTCCTCCTCTCTCTGAAATAGTTACATGAAACAATCTCTCAGTTAAAAAAAAAATAGTGATGTATATTTGCATTTTTAAATATTCAAATATTTCCCTTTAGACTTTGCCTAGTAGAGATAGTTCTTAATATACAACCACAATTCAGCCCCAAATTTTAATTACTAAGCAAGCAGTTGATAAGAGAGTTGTGCCCCATTTATGACCTTTGTGGCATAGTTGTTAAGCAAATCACTGCAATTTCTAAGTGAATCACAGAGTTGTTAAAGTGAGTCTGGTTCATCCATTGACTTTGCTTGTCAGAAACTAGCTGGTTACAAATGGTGCTCACATGACACCAGAACAGATAAATGATAGTTGCTAAGCACCTGAATTTTGATCACTTGACCATATTATTAATCTATTTATCTGGGACACTATCCTGAAAAAATGTGAAATGACCATTGAAAGGTTGCCAGGTAAGGAAAAATCAATCAGAATTTGGCAGTTCTAATTTTTGTTATTACTGAATTTCACATGTCTCCATCATGGAAATACATACTTCTGACTGGTTCAGAGTCCTGCTGTCTGTCTGAAAAAGGCTTTATATAAGCATAGGAGATACATAAGAAGTCCTTCTCCCAGAACAACATTAACACAGTTTAAGGTCTTAAGTTGAGTCTTAAGCCAACCTCTTAGCAATAGCAAGAGCTCTTATATACCACTTCACAGTGGTTTACAGCCCTCTCTAAGTGGTTTACAGAGTCAGCATATTGCCACCACCCCTCCAACAATCTGGGTCCTCATTTTACTGACCTCGGAAGGGTGGAAGGCTGAGTCAACCTTGAGCCTGGTGGGATTTGAACTGCTGGGAGCTGGCAGGCAGCAGAAGTAGCCTGCAGTACTGCACTCTAACCACTGTGCCACCACGGCTCTTAATTTATCTTCCAGCAAAAACAATGGATTAAAAAAAAACATTCAACAAATACGTTTAGCAATAATTTGCAGTCTAGAGCAGGGATCTCCAACCTTGGCAACTTTAAGCCTGGCGGACTTCAACTCCCAGAATTCCCCAACCAGCAAAGCAAAGCTGGCTGGGGAATTCTGGGAGCTGAAGTCCTCCAGGCTTAAAGTTGCCAAGTTTGGAGACCCCGGGTCTAGAGTATTCCTTTCCTGGAGTCTCGCTCTCCCGTTTCATTAATTTTTACTACTTTATTTCCTTTCCTCCAAAATTCAATGACAATCTTTGCCCCGTATTCACCTAATATGTTTTGCATATAACTTTCTCCTGCATGGAATGGGATGGATTCAATTATATATTTAATATAATTTTTCATGCAAGTGATTTTTCTATTGAATTTGGTTTTCCTATTTGCAAAACTAATGCCGCAGCAGCTGGAATCATCTCATTATCATCACCACCATCATTTGGATGGTTTGTACGCTTAAGCTGCACAGTCCTAAATTTTCTGAAATCTGCCATCTAAACAGGACAATGATAACACAATGGGATGTAAAATAGATTTGAATTCCATGTGTAATGGAGATTTATTTCACAACAGATGTTTCACAGGCTTTTGAAGCTGCTGGATACGCCCCCCTCCCTCCGCCTCCTTTCTATCTTCTTTTTAAGTCTATCAGAAAATGATAATGCAAAACCTGATGTTCAAAGCTCTTGACAAAATCTTTCTTTATGGAGAAACCGCAGGATTTGTCGGTGATTAATGCTGTGCTACTGTGCTGCCTCACTGGAGTTTTGTAAGGTGAGCTATAAAAATCTAATATGGTATAAAAATCAATGAACTAACTACGTAGCGATATACTTAACAGGCTGGGAGATTTCAATCTGATTGCTAATTAATTGCCTACAGGGAAGTAAACTGATGTTTGCTAGGATGCATTCAACTGAAATACTTTTAAGATCTCAGAGACAGGCGAGCAGGAATAAAAATAATAAATAGAAGCGGGCAAGTCAGCATAAAAACTTACAACTAAGTGTTTTTTTAATGACTGCTTACTATAGGCAGCCGAATGTAAATTTTGCACTTGGAAGGAACTTGATGCTTTACTGTAAGTGAGCCTTTTCTCATTCAATGCAGCATTAAAATACAAATCTCGATACTGTAAGACCCACTTTATTTTTCTATTCCCTGTAAGCTCTTAAGCAAATGATTCCTCCATGAAGATTTAATGCAATGGTTTGAAATTTCCATGTCCTCTTCTGACTCTCATCTTCATTTCAAAGAATATACATTGATTTCCTCCTTCTGCTTCTGGGCCATGGAGTCTTATTTCCTATTTACTGACAAAGACTTGACAGCACTTTAACAGTTTCTGTTCCTGCAGCTTTAAAGAGGTTAGTGAGTATTTCATTTGCCCCTGATGCCTTTCTGATGACACCTGGTCTATTGCCTGTCATGCGTCATTTTTAACAATACACCTGATTTTCACTTTCTTGTTATGTTCTGTTGCTGATTGCCATTCTGAATTGAGATTTTTTTTTTCCTTGTCTTTTGTTGCTTGACAATCAGAGCTCAGTGTTGTCTATCTTTTAGCCCAAGGCTTTCATCCTTTGTTTTCCCCTTCCTATCATGATAGTTTGTTCTTTTTTTTTTATTAAAGAGTTTTTTAAAAAAAATTCAATACATCCCACTCCCCTCCCCCCACCCATCTTCACCCCCCCTAGACTTCCCAGAGCAAAATACAGGGTATAAGATCTAACAATCATAAGCTAAAATACAGTAATTATCCATAAATTCCCATCCCTCCCCTATAACCTCAACTCTCCTTCTCCATAATAAAGAAAAAAAAAAAGGAAATGTTCATTCATAAGATATTTGATATTTCTTCATCCAATAATTGTTCTAATTGTAGTCAGTCCATCTTCTTCATTCCAGTATATTTTCTTGTGGGTATTCATTCAGGTACACTGAAGTTTCCACCACTTCAAAAATTCAGTACTTTTAACATCCATACCCAATAACATCAATTACTAAATAAACATTATCTTCTTCTAATTGTTTTTATATAATCAACCAAACTTTAACATTTTATAAAATTTTCTCTCTTAACTTTTTAACTTATATAAAATTAACATTTAACCCAATTTTTTCCTCCCCCATATTTCCATATCAATGAATTACCAAATATTTTATAACCATTTTGTCATACAAGCCTTAAACAATTCCATTTCTTTTTTTTTTATTTTTTCGCAACACTTTATATAACCCAACATCAATTTTTGTCCAACATAACTAAATCCACCATATATAATAAAATAACATCAATATAATATATCTCCCACATTTAAGTTACAGATTAAGACATATACATCCCAATTTAATTTCCAAATACCATCTATAAAGCATTTTATATATAAAAAAAATTCCCTTGAGTTTTATACTTATCTAATTAACTACTTACTAAAGCCAAATATAAATTATCCTTTCTACTTTTTATATCCAAAAATTTTGCTTGTGATTTACCCTTTCCCATAAAAAGAAGCTCTTTTCATTTGAAATTGTTGCTTCTTTACTCCTTGTTCTTTATGTTTAGTAATTACAATCGTTCTTTGCTCTTCCCCTGCTGCTTTCAACCTTTCTTCCTTAGTCACAGCCTCTACTTTAGATTGTATTTTCTTTGCTACCTTCTCACACTTTTTAACCACTTCCATTTCTCTTCCCATTTTAACTTCTAGCAGTGGTGGAGTTCCAGCCTTCAATACTCTCTTGCTTTAAACACTGTATTAAGTCGGTATTTCTTTCCTGCATAATTTACTGTTAGTCCAGCTGGAACATCTCATCTAAACCATATCTGACGATTTCTAAATTCGTCCACCAAAAAAGCAAACTCTTTTCTATTTCTTAAAATTTTTGAGGGAATTTCTTTTAGCACTAATACCTCTTGTCCTAATATTTGAGTTTTATTTTTATAAGAAGCTTGTAAAATCTCAGTCCTAATCTTCCTAGTTGTAAAATAAATCACTACATCTCTTGGTAACTGTCTTTCTCTTGCAACCCATGAATTAACATGATATATTTTTTTCAATTTGCATTTTAAGATCTACAGATTTCTGTCCAATCATCTGTGCAAAAACCTCTGCAAAGACATCTTTTAAATTCTCTCGCTTATTTTCTTTCAAACCTCTCACTCTCAATGCAGATTCCATTACTCTATATTGGAACAAAACTCGTTCTTCATCTGCAGTCTGTACCTTAGTCTGAAGCTCCTCTATTTTATTTCTTAAGTCCAAATTAACTTGATTAACTTCTTCAACTCTTTCATCCAGCTGATTTGTGTATTCAAGAAAACTTTTAAATGCTGCCACGGTATCTTCTTTTATATCTTCGTCCTGAGCTTCAAGAGTATCTTTAACTTTCATTATTTTCTCTTCAATTTCCTTAAACTTTTGGTCTATAGCAAAAATTTGAGCTTTTAGATATTCCTTCAACTCTTCTTGTAGTTTATATATTTGAGCTAACGAGGCACCAGTTTCCTTAGAAACAGCAGGCTTTAATTGCACCGAAGCCATCTGACTTAAACTTTATACTTTGCAACAAAGTCAAATCTGTTCATAAACTCCTTATTTGGGTTGGGTTAATCAATTCTGCAGTCCTTCAACTTTTCTCTCTAACATTTCTTCACACAAGTATAAAATCCAACAAGTTTAAACAGAGTTAATGGTGCTAACAATGCTAACAAGGACTTCCTTAACTTTCGTTTTCATGCCCTATTATGCAGAGGTGCCATTTCCTTTCTTCTCAAGTACCGTTCAAAGATCGAGTTGAGGTCTGCTGCTTACATCAGCCTGTCCTCCTGCCTTTGCTCCGTCTGCTTAAAGTAAATTAAGATTGATCTTCATCTTGATAGCAGAGATGGTCGCGGCATTTTGCTCTGCATTAATAAATTAATGCAGACGATCCCGGATCCGGAGCTTTCGCCAGGCTTAAATAGGGAGCTCTCACCCTTTTTCCCCAGAGAATTTTTTCTGGGGCTCTCAGGGAGCACTACCTCCACCTGGCAGCTCACCTTTCCCTCTTCTCCTGAGGGAAAGGTTTCCAAGCTGTCAGACAGCTGATGAGCGCTGTCTAAATGACTTTAATGAGATTGTGGGGCTGACGGTCCGAAAGGACCATCTCCAATGCCTACGGCGCCACCGGAAGTCCCATGATAGTTTGTTCTTAAAGCCTCTGTGAAATCAACTTCCTTTTGGTATAACTTCAGAGGTATTTTACTAGGAGAATTCTCAAATCTTCTGCTTGAAATAAAATTCCCTTTCCCACCAGGCTTGCAATTTTAGGTCTAGATAGTCTTGAACTACGTCATCTCCATTCCGACCTATGCTTAGTTCATAAGATTATTTACCAAAACATCCTACCTGTAAATGAGTACTTTAATTTCAACCGTAATAACACAAGGGCTATCAATAGATTCAAACTCAATGTAATTCACTCTAATCTTGATTGTAGGAGATATGATTTCTGGAATAGAGTAGTAAATGTCTGGAACACTCTACCTGATCCTGTTGTTTGTCTCTCTAATCCCCATACCTTTTAACATAAACTGTCTACTGTGGACCTTTCATGTTTCTTAAGAGGTCCCTAAGGGGGCATGCATAAGCGCACCAGCGTGCCTACCATCCCTGTCCTACTGTTCCCAATTATATGTAATCATTCTATGTGTTTATGGCTATGTTTTGCCTATTTATATCCTTTTTTGGGGCCAGTTTTTTTCATCTGTCCATGTCTACGTCTATACTGTTACTTGTTTCTTGTTGACAAACAAACAAACAAAGAAATAAATAAGTAAACTTAAACTTTAAAATCTGCTCTTTACATTGATCTTTTATTCTGACTAGAAGCCCTTCGGGTCACATCCTGCTAGCACATCATTCGTTAATTTAGCTCAGATATTTTACACCAGTAATTCATGGCCCATTTCACAATTTGCATCCTGAAATGTCCAGGCTGGCTAAAATGTATTTCTGCTTTTTCAGTTTTGTTTTTGTATGTAGTTATTTGATTCCAATATTTATTTATTTCCCACCTTCATTATTTTTATAAATAACGCAATGAGGCAAACATATCCCACACACTTTCCTCCTCCTACCCTCCACACAACAACTCTGTGAGGTGTGTTGGACTGAAAGAGAGTGAGTGGCTCAAAGTCACCCAGATGGCTTTCATGGCTAAGGCAAGACTTAACCTCATGATCTCCTGCTTTCTAGCCTGGTGCCTTAACCACTAGACCAAACTTTCCATACAAGTGTAATCCACATGCCTGCATTTGTGTTGCTTTAATCTGATACAGTATTGGCAATAAGTAACCATTATCTACAAAAATTATCAATTACATTGTTTATTTACCAAATTCATATATTCTGAAATTGCTAGGTTCTTCCACTCATCCATTGTTTGAAATCTAATCAGAGGTGGAATTCAGCCAGTTTGGACCAGTTCACGCGAACCGGTAGTGCTGACGATCAGTTGGCCCTACCCACCCACCCCCGCTCTAACCTGTCCTTTATTTCCTGCTTTATAGCTCATGTCAATCATGCGGCACAGCTGATTTCTCCCCCCATCATTGTTCTACTTACTGTTGCTGACTTGGAAGGTAAGTAGCTGAGCTTCTATATGCCCCATTTTCAGTGCTGCATGCAAGCGCCTTAGCACAAAGCATGCGCTCACTGAACTGGTTGTTAAACCGGCAGCATTCCACCACTGATTCCAATCACTCACTAGTATTACTAGGGCCTCTGGTGGCTCAGACTGGTAAGACAGTCTGTTATTAACAGCAGCTGCTTGCAATTACTGCAGGTTCAAGTTCCATCAGGCCCAAGGTTGACTCAGCCTTCCATCCTTTATAAGGTAGGTAAAATGAGGACCCAGATTGTTGGGCGCAATAAATTGACTTTGTATATAATATACAAATGGATGAAGACTATTGCTTGACATAGTGTAAGCCGCCCTGAGTCTTTGGAGAAGGGCGGGATATAAATGCAAATAAAAAAAAAATACTAATTTTTTTTTTTTTATTTATTTATTTATTACATTTTTATACCGCCCTTCTCCCGAAGGACTCAGGGCGGTGTACAGCCAGAGTAAAAACAAAGATGTATACAATTTAAAACAACATTTAAAAAGAGCAAATTTTAAAGGCTGATTATTAAAATTTAAGTTAAAAAGTTAAAAATATTAAGAAACTCAATTAAAATACATCACTAATTATGCCAGTCCCGCTTTAATGAATAAATATGTTTTGAGCTCACGACGGAAGGTCCGAAGATCAGGCACTTGACGCAGGCCGGGGGGAAGTTCGTTCCAGAGCGTCACTGCCCCCACAGAGAAGGCCCTACTCCTGGGGGCCACCAGCCGACACTGTTTGGCGGACGGTACCCTGAGGAGACCCTCTCTGTGCGAGCGTACGGGTCGGTGGGAGGCAAAGGGTAACAGCAAGCGGTCTCGTAAGTACCCGGGTCCTAAGCCATGGAGCGCTTTAAAGATAGTTACCAAAATCTTGAAGCGCACCCGAAAGACCACAGGAAGCCAGTGCAAGCTACGGAGCAGCAATGTCACGTGGGAGCCACGAGCGGCTCCCGTTACTATTCGCGCAGCCACCTTGTGGACTAACTGGAGCCTCCGGGTGCACCTCAAGGGCAGCCCCATGTAGAGAGCATTGCAATAATCCAGCCTAGACGTAACCAGAGCGTGAGTGACCGTGCATAAGGCATCCCGGTCAAGGAAGGGACGCAACTGGCGAACCAGGCGAACCTGGTAAAGGCCCTCCTGGCGACGGCCGCCAGGTGTTCATCAAAAGACAGCCGTCCATCCAGGAGGACGCCCAAGTTGCGAACCACCTCCTTTGGGGCCACTAACTCGCCCCCAACAGTCAGCTGCGGATGCAGCTGACTGTACCGGGATGCCGGCATCCACAGCCACTCCGTCTTGGAGGGATTGAGCTTGAGTCTGTTTCTCCCCATCCAGACCCGTACAGCTTCCAGGCACCGGGACAGCACTTCGACCGCTTCGTTGGGGTGGTCCGGGGTGGAGAAGTACAGCTGAGTATCATCAGCGTACAGATGATAACTCACCCCGAAACCACTGATGACCTCACCCAGCGGCTTCATATAGATGTTGAACAGGGTAGGCGAGAGAATCGACCCCTGAGGCACCCCACAAGTGAGGCGCCTCGAGGACGACCTCTGCCCCCCTGTCAACACCGTCTGCAACCGGTCAGAGAGATAGGAGGAGAACCACCGATAAACGGTGCCCCCCACTCCCAATCCCTCCAACCGGCGCAGCAGGATACCATGGTTTTTGATGTTGCATTTAGCACCTTTTGCAATTTCTCAGAGAAGCCCTCAGTATCTTCCTTTATTGTGCTATAGGCAGTACATAGCAATAGCACTTAGCGCTTAGATTTAAGTACTGCTTCGTAGTGCTTTACAGTCCTCTTTAAGCTTTTTACAGAGTAAGCATATTGCCCCCAATAATCTGGGTCCTCAATTTATTGACCTTCGAAGGTTGGAAGGCTGAGTCAGCCTTGAGTCGATCCGGATCGAACTGCCGCCAATCGGCAAAATTAGCCTGCAATACCACATTCTAACCTTCATCAGGGGGAGCGGGATGACCCGTTGCAGGGACGGGCTGAGGAGTTTAACGGTTATCTATACGATAAAATCGTTCAGCTTCGGGATGGTCTGGACCAAGATTGCGGTGATGCGGGTGAGACGCTCGAGGGTGGTCTTGGCGACATTATTTGGGATGAGTTTGACCCTGTGGCTCCCGAGGACATGGACAGGTTGCTGGGTAGGTTGAATGCCACCACGTGTTTACTGGACCCATACCCCTCCTGGCTGGTGCTGGCCACTCGGGAGGTGACACGAGGCTGGCTCCAGGCGATTACGATCGCTTCTTTGGTGGAGGGTGTCTTCCCAGCCGCCTTGAAAGAGGCGGTGGTGAGGCCCCTCCTTAAGAAGCCTTCCCTGGACCTGGCTGTTTTAGGTAATTATTGTCCGGTCTCCAACCTTCGCTTTGCGGCGAAGGTTGTAGAGAGTATGGTGGCATATCAGCTTCCCTTGCACCTGGATGAAACTGTCTATCTAGACCCGTTCCAGTCTGGTTTCCGACCCGGTTACAGCACGGAGACGGCTTTGGTCGCGTTGGTAGATGATCTCTGGAGGGCCAGGGATAGGGGTTGTTCCTCTGCCCTGGTCCTATTAGACCTCTCAGCGGCTTTCGATACCATCGACCATGGTATCCTGCTGCGCCGGTTGGGGGGATTGGGAGTGGGAGGCACCGTTTACCGGTGGTTTTCCTCCTATCTCTCCGACCGGTCGCAGTCGGTGTTGACAGGGGGGCAGAGGTCGTCCCCGAGGCGCCTCACTTGTGGGGTGCCGCAGGGGTCGATTCTCTCGCCCCTTCTGTTTAACATCTACATGAAACCGCTGGGTGAGATCATCAGTGGTTTCGGTGTGAAGTATCAGCTGTATGCGGATGATACTCAGCTGTACTTTTCTACACCGAACCACCCCAACGAAGCTATCGAAGTGCTGTCCCGGTGTCTGGAGGCCGTACGGGTCTGGATGGGGAGAAACAGGCTCAAGCTCAATCCCGCCAAGACAGAGTGGCTGTGGATGCCGGCATCCCGGTACAGTCAGCTAAATCCGCGGCTGAACATCGGTGGCGAGTCATTGGCCCCGATGGAGAGGGTCCGCAACTTAGGCGTCCTCCTGGATGAACGGCTGTCTCTAGAAGAGCATTTGACGGCCGTCTCCAGGAGAGCGTTCTACCAGGTTCGCCTGGTACGCCAGTTGCGCCCCTTTCTGGACCGGGATGCCCTATCCACGGTTACTCACGCACTCGTGACGTCTCGCCTGGATTACTGCAATGCTCTCTACATGGGGCTCCCCTTGAGGGGCATCCGGAGGCTACAGTTAGTCCAGAATGCAGCTGCGCGGGTGATAGATGGAGCCCCTCGTGGCTCCCATATGACACCTATCCTGCGCAGACTGCACTGGCTTCCTGTGGCCTTCCGGGTGCGCTTCAAGGTTTTGGTGACCACCTTTAAAGCGCTCCATGGCATTGGGCGGGTTATTTACGGGACAGCCTACTGCGACCGAATACCTCCCACCGTCCCGTGCGCTCTCACAGTGAGGGTCTCCTCAGGGTGCCGTCAGCGAGGCAATGTCGTCTGGCGACGCCCAGGGGAAGGGCCTTCTCTGTGGGGGCTCCCACCCTCTGGAACGATCTACCCCCCGGACTTCGTCAGCTTTCGGACCTTCGGACCTTCCGCCGCGGGCTTAAAACATACTTATTTAATTGTGCAGGACTGAGCTAGATTTTAAATTTTGGGTTTTAAATTGGGTTTTATTTCTATTTTTAATTGGACGGGCTTTAGAATAAGTTTTTTAAATGTTTTATATTGTATTTATATTCTATTTATCTGTTTTTAGTGCCTGTAAACCGCCCTGAGTCCCTTGGGAGATAGGGCGGTATATAAATACGATTAAATAAATAAATAAAATAAATAAATAAATAACCACTGCACTGCACCATGGCTCTTGTATACATACACTTGTATAACATCGATATTACTGAATATATCCTAAGTTTAATAGGTACCATCATTATCAAAAGAATCACCATTATCATCATCATCTATTTGGTTAGGGATCATTTTTTGCTCATTCTGACTATCAGTGCCACTTCATTTCTTTATTTGAAAAAAATATCCTGAATGCTATACCATGTAATGAACTGAGCTAATGTCATTCAGTCCAGTCCAGTTTAGTTAGATTCACTCAGGTGAAATCCAGCAGGTTCTGACAGTTTCTGGAGAACTGGTAGAGGAAATTTTGAGCAGTTTGAAGAACTGGTGCTGGAAATTTTGATTAGTTCAAAGAATTAGCAAATACCACCTCTGGCTGGCCCCAGAGTGGGGTGGGAATGGGGATTTTGCATTATCCTTCCCCTGGAGTGAAATGGGAATGGAGACTTTGCAGTTTCCTTCCCCTGGCACTCCCATCAAGCCACGCTCCACCCACCAAGCCACTCCCACAGAACCGATAGTAAAAAAATTTGGATTTCACCACTTTTTTCTAAATTATCCAATTTTGTGCAAGTCATGTCTGCTGTGAAAATTTCCCATTCTTCCTGGTTTGTATACCTTTGGAATATAATAAGAAATCTAACACACTGCTAGCAGATGCATCAGTTGCAGGTATCCTTGGGCTAGGCTAGAATGAACTATAATAGTGACTCACATCTTCATGATCTTGCAATTGGACATGGTCTACAACAGGGGTATCAAATTGGCCAGGCTCCCCCACTCCGTCAAGGGGAAAAACATTGTGAAATGTCATGGGATGGCAACGTGATGCTGCAAGTTTGACATCCATGGTCTACAAGGTGTTGACTTTGTAGAAAGAGGGTAGTCTCTCTGCTCACTGGAATGAGCAGACTCAACAATGTGACACCATGTTACAGAAGCTGCACAAGTTAATGGTTTCTTGCCAAGCTGAATTCAAAGTCATAATTATTATATAGGAAGCACTACATAGCTCACTGAGATACCTACAGGGCAGTGGTGGGTTTCAAAAATTTTTACTACCAGTTCTGTGGGTGTGTCTTAGTGGGTGTGGCATGGCTTGGTGGGCGTGGCTTGGTGGGCATGGCAGGGGAGGAATACTGTAAAATCTTCATTTCCTCCCGATCAGCTGGAAATTGGGAGGCAGAAAATAGATGTTGGTGGGGCCAGTCAGAATTTTTACTACCGGTTCTCCGAACTACTCAAAATTTCTGCTACCAGTTCTCCAGAACTGGTCAGAACCTGCTGGAACCCACCTCTGCTACAGGGCCATCAGTTCTACAAGATTCTGATTGTCCCATGTATTATGAATTTTTAAAAAGTAGAGTGTCCTTCTCATGACATATAAAATGTCCCTAAACTTCTGATTATTATTTTTTTAGTTGCTCTTAACACCTGGACATTTTGTTGTTGGACATTTGTTCTGAATTTTATGTTATTTTGTTGTGAAGTTATAAATAGACTTGAGTCCTAGAAAGTATGTAATATATATAAAACACCATTTATAACGCAATAAAATTACAGTAAAATTAAATAACCTATTAATCAAAATCTCACTATTTCCTAAAAATATGAGATACTCACAAAAAAGTAGTATTGGATACGTGTTTGCTAGGCAGCCGTATTAATTCAATCCACCAAAGACCATGTCTGGCTGTAATCTTTAGCATTCATCTTCTCAGATTCAATCTGTGTTTTCTTTTTAGTTGCTGTGGAATATTGGGAAAGTGTTGTTTCATATCATTTCTTCTAATGCTAAACTTGAACGTCAATGGATTATAGCCAAAGCAAAACATTAAGCAACAATAGGAAAACACTGGCACAATTAGGTAATTTTCAAAGTTCGTAGAAAATGCAAGAGACAAAATCAAAAATAGTATGTGAGGTTATGGAAATTAAATTCTCAGTAGTTTTGGAATATTTAGGACTAGGTGGTGTAGAAAGTTAGCACCCACCCTTCTCCTAGAAGAATGAAATATTTTGAAAAATATTAAAAAGGCAGAATATTATATTTTCCTGGCTGAGAAAGGGAGAAACATGCTCTTTAGAGACAGAAAGCAGCCCCCACCTTCCTTAATGGCCCACAGCAGATATCAGCACTTCAGAGATAAAGAGATTGTTATTGTTAGTTGCGAAGTCGTGTCCGACCCATCGCGACCCCATGGACAACATTCCTCCAGGCCTTCCTATCCTCTACCATTGTCTGGAGTCCATTTAAACTCATGCCTACTGCTTCAGTGACTCCATCCAGCCACCTCGTTCTCTGTCGTCCCCTTCTTCTTTTGCCCTCAATCTTTCCCACCATTAGGCTCTTCTCCAGTGAGTCCTTCTTTCTCATTAGGTGGCCAAAGTATTTCAGTTTCATCTTCAGGATCTGGCCTTCTAAAGAGCAGTCAGGGTTGATCTCCTCTAGAACTGACTTGTTTGTTCACCTTGCAGTCCAAGAGACTCACAGGAGTCTTCTCCAGCACCAGAGTTCAAAGGCCTCAATTCTTTGGTGCTCAGCCTTTCTTATGGTCCAGACTTCACAGCCATACATTGCAACTGGGAAAACCATAGGCTTGACTATACGCACTTTATAAAGAGATAGATAACTCTATTCATAAGCAAATACCCTCACTCAAGATCCAAATCAGGACAAAGCCATTAAGCCGTAATAGGAATTGCTCAATACCCTTTCAGAACACAAGCCCCTTCATTGCATCATCCCAGTTGCACCACTCCCCCAGCAAACTTCAACCGCACCTGGGAGCTCAGACAAACACCTAGGATTTGTACTTTGCCTATAGAACCAGCTATTACCCCTACATGGCCCCATGGGAATCTGACAACAGCCAATAGAATACATGTTCTTGCACAGGAACAGGAAACAAAGTCCAAGATAAGGTATTAAAAAAAAACCAATCTCAACTCTTTGTGGTCAGCTGCACCAGAGCCAAAACATGAGGTTCTGTTCATCAATAAATGGACCCTCTTTCCAATCAGCCTCCATCCTCTATTTTGTCTCCAGTACCTTTCTCCCAGCTTGGAACTGAACCAGATGGATATTTCTTCCTACCGTGGTAAACAAAAATGGAAAATCAACACTGAGACTGCATACTTCGTATCAGTGTCTCCTGGTTGATAGGTAAGATACCGATGCCTGATTATTACTCTGAGCAGGACTATTTTTACTAGGAGTTGAGGAAAAACTGCAACCATTTATTAGGGAGCTTTCCTATTTCTATACAATGGAATGCTTGAGAAATATGGAATCCAAGGATATATGTCAAAATCATGCTATAAATCTTCAAATGCAAATCAGAAAATTATTTGCAAATGCAAAACCATGTAGTCACGTAGATTTGAGGGGAAGTGGGGGAAAAACCAAAATAAAACCAGAGGGCACATTTGAAAAATGCTACGATAAGTTCCTTAAATGCAGAAAAGCAATTCATAGACCATAGAACATTGACAACTTCATTGAGAGGCTAAATTTAAATGCACTTGGCTGGCATTTACTTGGTAGTTAAAAGGCATTCGGTGATTAAGCCAATGGCAGGGAAAAAACTGCATTCCCAATTATGTCCATCTCAAGCGATATGAAATGGGTCCTTAAAGGGAGTAAAAGATGGTCACTCTCATCAGCAAGAAAACTAAGAGTGGGGGGTGGGAGGGAAGCTGACTTAAAATATTGCACAGAAAGAATAACTTCAGTGGCTCTAGAATGGTGCCTCCTGTTGCTTCGTGTTCTCATTGCCCTTTCTGCTGCAGCTCTGAGCATCTATTATTATTATTGCTACACTTCCTCAGAAATTGTCAAATTATACTGAATCACTCTCTATTGCTATATACAGCTGTAAAATTAGACGGCTTTGAACTCATCTCTGCTAATGATCCATTGTCTATGCAAGAGGGTGGTACCAACCTTATGGCAATTTCTCGTTCTTTGACAGCTGGAGCGGGGCGAGGAAGCTAAAGGTCAGGTTGGAAACTTCTGTGTAATTAGTGATTTTCCCCTTACTGGGAATTTTTGCAAAGGAACATGGTCAAGTTTGTGTTCTATCAATCATTGCTGATGATTATTGAGAGAAATGAGTTGATCCTCCCTCCCTCCCTTCTTCCCTCCCTCCCACATACTTCAAGCTGCTTTCCATTTGATTTTCTAAAATAATGAATGTCTATGAGGAGTGCTGGGACTTAGAAGCATTTTTTTGGGGGGGAGAAAAATGTGATGCTAGAGATTTACACTGTTTCAACTCCTACCCTCAAAATGACGCTAGAGAGCACTGCACAACAGAACAACTAGACACAAGAACAGTTTTTTCCCGAAGGCCATCACTCTGCTAAACAAATAATTCCATCAACACTGTCAAACTATTTACTGAATGTGCACTACTATTAATCTTCTCATAGTTCCCATCACCAATCTCTTTCCATTTATGACTGTATGACTATAACTTGTTGCTGGCAATTCTTTTGATTTATATTGATATATTGACCATCAATTGTGTTGTAAATGTTGTACCTTGATGAACGTATCTTTTCTTTTATGTACACTGAGAGCATATGCACCAAGACAAATTCCTTGTGTGTCCAATCACACTTGGCCAATAAAAATTCTATTCTATTCTATTCTATTCTATTCTATTCTATTCTATTCTATTCTATTCTATTCTATTCTATTCTTTGCTTTGTAATAGGTCAGATCCTATTTAATTTTTTTATTGAAAAAGTTTTACAAAAACAATTAAATTTTTCCCCTCCCCTCCCCCCTTCCCCCTCCCTCCCCCCTCCCTCCAAAACCCCCTTCCCCCCCTGACTTCCCGGAGCAAACACAAAGTATAATTCAATAAACAAACAGTCATAGATTAAATTTTTAAAATCTAACACAATTATAATCCTTCTCTTTCACATAACCTGACTTCTTCCATTAAAATCAAAAACAACATCTTTCATTCAAAGGCAATCTGAAATTTCTTAATCTGATATCTATTTTGAATATAATCAATCCAATTCTTCCATTCATTTAGATATTTTTCTTGAGTACTGTCTTTCAAGGAGGCTGAGATTTTAGCCATCTCAGCCAAATTAGAAACTTTCAATATCCATTCTTCTATTATGGGTACTTCTTTTTTCTTCCAATATTGTCCAATTAACAGTCTTGCTGCTGTTATTAAGTTCAAAATCAATTTCGTCTCAATCACTGTACAGTAGATCCTATTTAATTTTTGTTTCAATTAAAATAGTAATGACAAAAGAAAAAAAATTCCATGTAAGAAGTAGCTGTAGACACACGTGTACTTCACAATATCACCTGGCTTATCCGTGATGCGACTAGTCCGCTTACAATTGTAATTAATTGTATCACCAGCAGAATTCCAAGGAATTCAACCTGAAATGTAAAAAACAACTCATGATATAATTGCATGTCACTAAATTTACCTGAAAGCAATGCACTCCTGAATTTAAAATCATCAACACCAAAAGAGAATAGAATACACACACACCGGTTGAGGGCGGGGCGGAGAGATTTTCAAAATAAAGAAACCAAGAGTGCAAATCAGTTGTGAAATCCAATTTTTTTTACTACCGGTTCTGTGGGCATGGCTTGGTGGGCATGGTGTGGCTTGGTGGGCGTGGCTTGGTGGATGTGGCAGGGGAAGGATACTGCAAAATCCCCATTCCCTCCCCACTCCTGGGGGAAGGATATTGCAAAATCTCCTTTCCCACTCCACTCTGGGGCCAGCCAGAGGTGGTATTTGCCAGTTCTCTGAACTATTCTAAATTTCCACTACCAGTTCTCCGAACTGCTCAAAATTTCTGCTACTGGTTCTCCATAACCTGTCAGAATCTGCTAGATTTCACCTCTGGTGCAAATGCATTGGAAGAATGGGAACCAGAATCCATGCAAAATTCACACACATACCTCCTTTCAGTCTTCTTCTTCCTAACATATTCCAGCAGATGCAGGGTCTGCTTTTCAGATCATTAAATGCCACTTTATGTGGTCAGCTGCATCTCCGGGGTGCAGGCCCGTGGCTTGCCATTTCTGTTTCGAATGCCCACGAGGTCACTGGTCATTGAATTCTAGTTGGTAGGCTTTCTTGGCAATAGTGGAAAGTGCTGCTCTCTGGACATGTCCATACCGGCAGAGTCGGCCTTCTCTCATCATATCTCTAATTGTAACACACACATCCTTTCAGTGAATGATCAAAATCACTAACGGCAAAGCTGGCTGGCAGATTGACTGGTTGGGGATGATTTTCCCAAGGAGGAAAGGCAGATTTTTGAGATGCTTTTATTAATGAAAAAAATAGAAAACCATATCCCATTAAATGACCCCGCAGGCTAGTGGCATTTGTTCAAATGCCTCTTACTGATAAATCAGAGGTAACAGATTGTTTGATTGTTTGATTCAAGGGTGTTATAGGTACCATATTTTTCGGAGTATAATATGCACCTTTTTCTCCCCTAAAAGGGGGATGCGTCTTATACCCCCTAAAAGGGGGTGAAAATTGGGGTGCATCTTATACAGCGAATGTAGCCCTGCCCACTCACTGGCCCCCACCCATTGGCCTCTGCCTCCCAGCAATTTACCTCCTTGCAGCAAGAAGAAACAGCCCATTTCATCTTCAGCACAGCCTAATTAGCACAAGTTGATTGTCCATTGGATCGGCCTCCCGACTCTCAGCTGTTTCAGGCTGCAGGGATTGCCATTGCCTATTGCTGTGCAGGCCTCTGCTGCTTGCTGCAAGGAGGTAAATTGTTGGGAACAGATTTTTTTTTCTTGTGCTAATCAAGCTATGCTGAAAATGAAAATGAAAGTAAAGCAGGCTGTTTGCTGCAATGAGGCAAAATTGTTGGGAGGCAGGGGCAGATTTCTTTTTCTTGTTTTCCTCACCAAAAAAGGTAGGTGCATTTTATAGTCCGGTGCATTTTATACTCTGAAAAATATAGTAATCCCTGGGTTACAACCGTAACTTGAACCTGAGAAATTTCCATCATTGAGCAAAAAGCAAAATATCATGAGTCATAAACTGGGGCCTGGATCTGGGGCCAGCAGCAGAAGGAAGAAGACAGTGAAGATAAGTTGAGACAATGGTAGTGGTGGGAAGTGGCAGGGGAGCTAGCAGAGTGAAGACCAGTCTAAAAGAAAAGATGGGAGTGAGACATGGAAGCTATTGGTGCTTGAGCAGATAAGGCTTCTGACACAGCACCTTGGATACTACAGGAAGGAAGAAAATGGTGAAGGAAAGCTTGGGATAGTGGTGACAGGGAGAAAACAGGGATAGACAGTGGAGTGTAAAATAGTCAAAACAGCATAGATTAGGGGATGATGGATTGGTGGGCAGTAGAGTTGATGCAGAGGCAATTTGCAAAATACAAGAGACTATAACCATGGGATGCTGTGATTGCTCATAAATATGGGCCAATTGCAAACCATCCAAATTTGGATCATGTAATGGGAATGTTGCAATAACCAGAAATTTGAGGACAGGCACAATTAGTTCAGAATTTGAATGGTTGCTGAGAACTTCCTCCATGTGGATTTGTTGTTGATGTTGTTGTTGTTTTTATTATTTGTTTAATTTCAAAGAAAAGAAATGTACTTTCTTTAAACAAAGGACATGCTGGCCTTTTCCTTGTTAAAAAGGAGAGCAAATCCTTAATTTGTTTGTTCTTGTAATCACACAGAAAGGTGACAAAAATTACTTGCTACCTATTTTACATTTCTGTGAAAAACATTATTCTCTTTCATTTATTTTTTTTAAAGTTATTTTAAGTTACACTGGTCCTGCTGAGCCCCCCCCCCCCCGTTTTAAAAACTTGGTTTATTTTTGGTGAGAATGGATTCAAAGTTACAGTTTTATTTATACTTATTCTTATTCAAAAGAAAAGTTAGTGAACACCTCTGTTTAGAAAAAAAAATAGTATTTAATGATAGCTTGCAAAGTAACAAACATGGCTTATATCATGATAGCAGTCTTCCAATATTTGGGGGCTGTCAGAGAAAGAGAGGGTTTGACTTATTCACCAAAGCACACAAGAAGTAACAGATGGAAATTTAACAAAAAGTGATCCAACCTAGAACTAAGGAAAAAATTCTGGATTGTTAGAATAATTTGCCAATGCAACCAGTAGTGGGTTGCTACCGGTTCTCCCCAGTTCGCAAGAACCGGTAGTAAACATTTTGAGTAGTTCAGAGAACTGGTAGTAAAAATTCTGCCTGGCTCCGCCCCCAATCTATTGCTGCCTCCCGACTCCCAGCTGATTGGCTAGAAAGAAAAAATCAAGACTCACTTTTCCAAGAAGAGGGAAAAAAAACAAGACATTGTCCCTTTAAATTGAGAAGCCAAGAAGCCTCCCAACTGATCGGCTCACTTCTCAGCCAGGAGATCGCTTGGCAAAGAAGAAGGGAAAAAAAACAACATGCTGTCGTTTTAAATTGACAGAGTGGCTAGAAACTCCTTTCTGGGTCAGCTGAACAACAAATTGGATAAGAGGAGGAAATCTTATATGGTTCAATGTTTTTGAAGTTTTGGGGTTTGTGCAACATGGGCTTTGTGTTTCTAAAATGGTTTGGGCGATTTCCATTGTGAAGTATCCTGTCTTGAATGAGATTTCTGTGTGCTTGTAAATGGAGCCGAACTTCCAGCTTCCACTTTATATTATCTGTAAACACCGGTAGCTGTTTTCTGCTTACAAAGTTTCCTTTATTCAGCTGGCAGGAATGTGGAATTCCAGGCAGGTTCTTTGCTAGCAGCTTAATTATCTGGGATATTTTATTTGGGAAATGAAGAGGGGGGAGTTTGATTCCTTCCCAGAACAGATTAGTGGGGTGGGGAGGAAATGGAGATTTTGAAATAACCTTCCCCTGGAGTGGGGAGGGAATGGGGATTTTAGGCTTGCTGTCAAACATCAGCCATAATACTAATGATTGTTTTGAACAATATGCAGGTTGTATTACATGAATGGCTATTTTATATGTGAAATTATGACTGAAACCTTTATAGGTTCACACTGTCAGGACGTTTGTCCTTAGTTTTAGGTTTCTTCTCTCTTTGTTGAGTTTCCATCCATTGCTTCTTGTTTTGCCTTCTGGTGCTTTGGAAAATACTTCCCCCCCTTCTTTCTAGCAGCCCCTTAAAAGATTGTTGCCTATCACACTCTTGGGCAAAGCATATGAGCCATTTCCTCCTTTCAGTGGTCCATGAAAATGCATCTATAGCAGAGGTCTCTAACCTTGGCCACTTTAAGACTTTAAAACAGCAAAGCTGGCTGAGGAATTCTGGGAGTTGAAGTCCATAATTCTTAAAGTGGCCAAGTTTGGAGACCCCTGATCTATAGTATGTAGATAATAAAGTTGAAAAAAGGTGAACAACATTTTTGCAGAACTATAGATACATTGAGGCTGGGTGTGACAAGGAATGGCTGGAGGGGAGGGGCCAGGCGAGGTACCCCTTGACATGAGAGACATTGAGTTGGCCACGCCTACCCAGTCATATGACCATCAAGCCACACCCACTGTCACATGATCATCAAGCCACACCCACAAAATAAGCCACGCCCACAGAACCGGTAGTAAAAAAAATTAGAACCCACCCCTGAATGCAACGACTTGCGTTCAGAAGTTGTGGATGCTCCATCACTGGAAGCTTTTAAAAAGAGATTGGACAGCCATTTCTCTGGAATGGTATCGGATCTCCTGGTTGAGCAAGGAGTTGGACTAGAAGACTGGAATTCCCTTCCAATTCTTTTACTCTGTATTCTGTCACTGAATTTGCTTCTTTGGAACATATGATTACTACAGGCTGACACATAAACTCTTCTGCTACTTGAAGAATTAATTTGATGTGGATAAAATAATTACATTGCTGGCAAACCCCACTCCAAGTAGAGTTTCATTCAGATTTAAAATATATCTCTTCCCTGATGTTTTTCACATCAAATCAGATGAGAAGTGGCTTTGATTGCTAGAGTCCTTGATAGCATTAAATGACCAAGGATAGATGGTCTTTGACCTATTCAAAGAAAGATGGAAGGAGAAGTGATACTTTTCAAAAACTTTGGGTTTTTTTTTTACTTTGAAAAAAGTGGTAGATGAACAGAAATTTTCATAAAAAGCTAATTAAGCATCATGAAAGCATTGTATTAGAAACAGTTTTGAGCCGTTTCATGAGTCAATAAATAAAAAGATTGAAACCTGAAAAATCATTCACTTTCAATCAATACCTAAATTTAGACTGGAAGAAACTCAACTCCAAACTTATGTTTTGATTACTCTCCAGGAATCTTGCTAAAGGGGACACTAATGATCTTTTTCAGGCCTGACCTGGCAAGTGACTTGGAAAGCTCAGAAACTAGAAGACTTATTTTTTTTCAGTTCACCACAAACTCTGGGGGAAAAAAAAATCCCAGATTTTTTTCTTTCCTGAGCCACAAAATTGAACTCTTTTACATGAAGTGTGAGGACATTTTCTCTCGGGCTCTTTTCTTTCCCTTCTTCCAATTTTATTAGAAGTTTTTTAAGAGAATATAAAAATAGTACAAACTATTACAGAACAAAGGAAAAAGAGAGAGTTAAAGAAAGGGGGAAAAAAGAACAAAAGTGCAGAAAAAAGAAGTAAAATACATTTTTCTTTCCCTTCTTTAGCAAGACTAAATGTCATGGTATTGCTCAATGTAATGTAAGAATTACAGTACCTTAAGGGGATTTTGTCTGTTATTTTTTTTCTTTGTAGAACATGATTGATCAGTTTTGTTTAGTGATTTTGTTTACCAAAAGGAAAAAAAAAATCCCTTGTCTGGCAGAGATCTGAAAATATTATTTTAAACAAGCTACTCACACATTTTTCAAGTGTGTTGGGGTTGTTTTTTTCCTGAAATGCTTTTATAATGATCTACTCTTTGGAACAATGTATTTTTCTTTGAAACAATACTAAAGATATCTGTGATGGAAGGAACTATCATTTGAGAAATCTATCTCACCTATCAGCGGATGATACAACAGCAGTGGTCCGTATTCAGGATGACAGAGAGGGTGCTTACCGGAAGGAGATAGAGCAGGGTTTGGCAAACTGGTGTAACAAAAGAAGCCTTGTTTGAAACATAGGAAAAAATAAAGAGATCATTGTCGATTTCAGAGAAGACAGGCACAGCCACACACCTCTGTGTATTAATGATTCACCCCTGGAAGTGGTTAGCAGCATCAAGTTTCTAGCTATGCAGCTAATGAGTAGGTTAGCTTGGTCACTCAACAGAGAGAGGCACAGATGGTTGCCGTTTCAGAGTTGCCACAAACGCATAAGGGGAGGAGGATGGATGAGATGGATGAGGCCACAGGTGGGTGCCGGGTGATGGGACTCATGCTGGGAGGGGAGCCAGGAGGGCAAGCCAGGAGGGCCGCGGTGTGGCTCAGGCTGTAAGAAGCCTGTTATTAAAACACAGCTGCCTGCAATTACTGCAGGTTCTAGTCCCATCAGGTCCAAGGTTGACTCAGCCTTCCATCCTTTATAAGGTAGGTAAAATGAGGACCCAGATTGTTGGGGGGGCAATAAGTTGACTTTGTAAATATACAAATAGAATGAGACTATTGCCTTACACACTGTAAGCCGCCCTGAGTCTTCGGAGAAGGGCAGGATATAAATGTAAACAAAACAAAAAAAAGTTGCGGACAGTTCAGAAGCCATCCAGGCCTGAAGAGTACTTGCTGGAGCCAGCCGGAGAGCAACCGGGCTCGATGAGTGCTTGCTGGAGCCAGGCCACAAAAGTACTTGCTGGAGCCAGCCAGGGAGCAACCAGGTACAGGAGGCTAGCAGAAGCCGGCTAGCAGAAGCCAATAATGCTGGCTAGAAACCCTTTTTCTCTATTGTTTACCACGTGCCAAGCTGATATTCCAGTAAAGAGACCCGTTCTACTCACAGTGTGGCCTCTTCCTATGCTGGTTTGGTTTGGCATAGTTTGGCAAATGCTGGCATAGCAGTATCTGCATTTTCTGGGTGGCAGGATAAAAGTACATTTTCCTTCCCCTGTCCTTCCACTTTCTATAGAGGGATAATTGAGAGCATCCCATCGTGTTGCATTACTGTCTGATTTGGAAGCATTATTGCTTCAGATCAGGGGTGAAATGTTCCTGGTTCAGATCGGATCACCCGATCCGGTAGCATTGGTGGCGGGTGGTTCAGAGAACCAATAGCAAAAATCCCTGCCCCACCCCTCCCCAGCTGAGCTGTGCAATCATCAGAGGTTTACTTTTTTACTTTTAAAAACATTTTTTCTTCTGTCGAAAAAATGCTTTTAAAAGTAAAAAAAAAGCCTTGATAATTACGTGGCTCAGCTGGGATCATCAGAACCCTTTAAAAGCTTTTTTTCCTCTGGCGATCCCAGCTGAGTTGCCTGATCATCAGAACCCTTTAAAAGCATGTTTTCTACAAGCTCTTCGGCCAAAGAGGAGGTAGAAAAAATGTTTTTAAAAGGTTCTGGCAATCAGGTAACTCAGCTGGGATCATCAGAACCCTTTAAAAGCTTTTTTCCCTCTGGCGATCCCAGCTGAGTTGCCTGATCATCACAGGCTTTTAAAAGCATTTTTTTTACAACCTCTTTGGCCAAAGAGTTTGTAGAAAAATGCTTTTAAAAGTAAAAAAAAACCACCCAGTCACATTACACCCCCCACCAAGCCGTGCCCACAGAACCGGTAGTAACAAATTTTACATTTCACCCTGCTTCAGATAAGAAAGTGGTGCAGAGAGTGGTGAGGATGGCAGAAACGATTACTGCTAGTTCATTTCCTTCTATTCAGGACATAGAACATAAGTGTTGCTTGAGCAGGGTCCACAGTGATGTCTGGGATGCTACACATCCTCTTCATGACCTATTTACCTTGTAACCTTCTGGGAGGAGCTTTGTGGTATCTGAAGCAGAACATCTGGATTCAGTCACAGTTTTGTTCCATGTAGCATCACCCATACTCTCTCTCTCTCTCTCTCTGTGTGTAATGTGTATATGTGTATTATGTATGTGTATAAGTTGATATATACTGTCTTTTGAGAGCCGGCAACAGAATTTCATTTTTGATGTTTGCCAGTGTATTCACAGTAAAAAAAATAACAATAAATATGATCTTATCTCATGCTGCTTTCAGTTGTGGTTCCCCAAAGGCCATAAGCTAGCAGAACAGTACACACTTTCTTTAATCGCATTCCAGTAATTAACATTTTTGGCACATAGTTTTTAAACAGGCATAATATTATTGGAAATTATGTTATGTTCTTGCCCAACCTTCCTTTAAACTAGCAGCCATCACTTTATAGCCTCCAATGTTTTGTATAAATGCATTAAATATTACATAAAGAAGAAGTATCACTTTTTTTTAATTCCTCATCCAAGTACAGGATTCAATATTGGATGGTCGGCTGTCGTTGGAAGACCATGTGGCGGCCGTCTCCAGGAGAGCTTTTTACCACTGGACCTGATTTTCATCTCTGGTCAGTGGTTGAAGGATCTGGACTTGAGAGATATAGTCACAGAACCTTTGTCATGGTCAGATCACTCTCTCCTTCGCCTGGACTTTCTGACCGCTACCCAACACCGCAGGGAGACGGAACCACTACGTTGGTACCGTCCCAGGCGCCTGATGGACCCAGAGAGGTTTCGGACGGAGCTTGGGCCATTCCCTGAGGGTCTGGCTCACGGCACGGCAGAGGAACTAGCCGCAGCCTGGGAACGGGCTGCAGCTGGGGCTTTAGACCGTGTCGTGCCTCTGCGGCCTCTGACCCGGCGCAGATCCCAACCGGCTCCTTGGTTCTCCGAGGAGCTGAGGGGGATGAAACGCCGGAGAAGACGCCTAGAGAGTTCCTGGAGGTCCAGCCGCTCAGAGGCTGATCGGACACTAGTTAGATCCTATACTAGGACCTACCTAGTGGCACTGAGGGAAGCGAGGCGTTGCTACGCCTCCTCCCTCATTGCGTCGGCAGATAACCGCCCAGCTGCCCTGTTTCGGGTGACCCGCTCCCTCCTTCACCAGGGGGAGCGGGATGACCCGTTGCAGGGACGTGCTGAGGAGTTTAACGGTTATCTATACAATAAAATCGTTCAGCTTAGGGACGGTCTGGACCAAAATTGTGGCGATTCGGACGGGGCATCTGAGGGCGGTCTTGGTGATGTTGTTTGGGATGAGTTTGACCCTGTGACTCCCGAGGACATGGACAGGTTGCTGGGTAGATTGAATGCCACCACGTGTTTACTGGACCCGTGCCCCTCCTGGCTGGTGCTGGCCACTCAGGAGGTGACACGAGGCTGGCTCCAGGGGATTACGAGTGCTTCCTTGTTGGAGGGAGTCTTTCCGGCCGCCTTGAAAGAGGCGGTGGTGAGGCCCCTCCTCAAGAAGCCTTCCCTGGACCCGGCTGTTTTAGGTAATTATCGTCCGGTCTCCAACCTTCGCTTCGCGGCGAAGGTTGTAGAGAGTATGGTGGCATATCAGTTTCCCTTGCACCTGGAGGAAACTGTCTATCTGGACCCGTTCCAGTCCGGCTTCCGGCCCGGTTACAGCACTGAGACGGCTTTGGTCGCATTGGTGGATGATCTCTGGAGGGCCAGGGATAGGGGTTGTTCCTCTGCCCTGGTCCTATTAGACCTCTCAGCGGCTTTCGATACCATCGACCATGGTATCCTGCTGCGCCGGTTGGAGGGATTGGGAGTGGGAGCCACCGTTTATCGGTGGTCCTCCCCCTACCTCTCCGACCGGCCGCAGACGGTGTTGACGGGGGGGCAGAGGTCGACCCCGCGGCGCCTCACTTGTGGGGTGCCGCAGGGGTCGATTCTTTCGCCCCTTCTGTTCAACATCTATATGAAGCCGCTGGGTGAGATCATCAGTGGCTTCGGTGTGAGGTACCAGCTGTCGCTGATGACACCCAGCTGTACTTTTCACACGGGCCACCCCAATGAAGCTATCGAAGTGCTGTCCCGGTGTTTGGAAGCCGTCGGGTCTGGATGGGGAGAAACAGGCTCAAGCTCAATCCTCCAAGACGGAGTGGCTGTGGATGCCGGCATCCCGGTACAGTCAGCTGAGTCCGCGGCTGACTGTCGGGAGCGAGTCATTGGCCCCGATGGAGAGGGTGCGCAATTTGGGCGTTCTCCTGGATGAACGGCTGTCTTTTGAAGACCACTTGACGGCCGTCTCCAGGAGAGCTTTCCACCAGGTTCGCCTGGTGCGCCAGTTGCGCCCCTTTCTAGACCGGGATGCCTTGTGCACAGTCACTCACGCCCTTTGTGACGTCTCGTCTGGACTACTGCAATGCTCTCTACATGGGGCTCCCCTTGAGGGGCATCCGGAGGCTACAGTTAGTCCAGAATGCAGCTGCGTGGGTGATAGAGGGAGCCCCTCGTGGCTCCCGAGTGACACCTATCCTGCGCAGGCTGCACTGGCTACCTGTGGCCTTCCGGGTGCGCTTCAAGGTGTTGGTGAACGTCTTTAAAGCGCTCCATGGCATTGGGCCGGGTTACTTACGGGACCGCCTGCTGCTACCGAATACCTCTCACCGACCCGCGCGCCTCACAGAGAGGGACTCTCAGGGTGCCGTCGGCGCGACAGTGTCGCCTGGCAACGCCCAGGGAAGGGCCTTCTCTGTGGGGCTCCCGCCTCTGGAACGAACTCCCCAGGACTTCGTCAACTTCCGGACCTCCGAACCTTTCGCCATGAGCTTAAAACTCACTTATTTATCTGCGCTGGACTGGGTTAGTTTTTAAGTTTATGGGTTTTTAATGGGTTTTATTTCTAAATTTTAATTCTGGCCAATTTAATAAGTTTTTTAATTGTATTTTAATTGTATTTATAGTGTATTATGTATTTTTACTTGGCTGTGAACCGCCCTGAGTCCTTCGGGAGAAGGGCGGTATACAAATTTAAATAATAAATAAAATAAAATAAATAAATACCAGGTCCGCCTGGTTCGCCAGTTGCGCCCCTTTCTGGACCGGGATGCCTTATGCACGGTCACTCATGCTCTCGTCACTTCTCGCCTGGATTATTGCAATGCTCTCTACATGGGGCTACCCCTGAAATGCACTCGGAGACTTCAGCTAGTCCAGAATGCAGCTGCGCGGGTGATTGAGGGAGCACCACGTTGCTCCCGGGTAACACCACTCCTGCGCAGTCTGCACTGGCTACCTGTGGTCTTTCGGGTGCGCTTCAAGGTTTTGGTTACCACCTTTAAAGCGCTCCATGGCTTAGGGCCCGGGTACTTACGGGACCGCCTGCTGTTACCCTATGCCTCCCATCGACCCGTACGCTCCCACAGAGAGGGTCTCCTCAGGGGCTAGGACGTTGAGCTTTTCGATTGAAAGGTCAGCAGCTCAGCGGTTCGAATCCCTAGTGCTGCCGTGTAACTGGGTGAGCTCCCGTTACTTGTCCCAGCTTCTGCCAACCTAGCAGTTTTGAAAGCACGTAAAAATGCAAGTAGAAAAAATAGGGACCACCTTGGTGGGAAGGTAACCGCGTTCCGTGCGCCTTTGGCGTTGAGTCATGCCGGCCACATAACTACGGAGATGTCTTCAGACAGTGCTGGCTCTTCGGCTTTGAAACGGAGATGAGCACTGCCCGCTAGAGTCGGCAACGACTAGCACGTATGTGCGAGGGGAACCTTTTCCCTTACCTAAATTAAACATTATAAATAACAATCCATTCAGCTGAAGACAACCCGAGTAGGGATGTTTCTTTGTTCGTCTCTCCATTATTTTTTAAAAAGTTACAATAACAACATGCCTTTAAAACAAATAAAAATGCTGTTCAAATGTTTATTATCCTGATGCTGTAGAAAAGCTGAATCAATTTCCAAACCTTTTGGTCCTTGTAGAGAATTAAATGATAGCAGAAATTGCAACTTGGAAACAATATGTAGTCTCACTGGAGATATCTGATAGTAATGTTACGGATGTGCTGAAGAGTTCAAGAAACTAGAAATGATTATTTTTCTTTCTATATTAATCAGAGGTAAAGAGCAAAAAAAGGAAGAAAGAAAATATGGAATATTTAAAGCATCAGTATTAAAATGTTCCTGTTGGAAAGCAATCAAATGAAAGAACTCATTTTAATCCAGCTTGAGGAACTGTTATGCAACCTAGTCAACAAAAAAATAATGACTTCAGAGGAAGGACTAAATATGTTCTTGTTTAGTGACTCTTCGTAGTTAAGCTAGGATGCAAAAGTTGTTTTTTTTTTCAACCAATCCCCCCATTTACATCTTTCACAGGCCTGTAAAGCAAAGGAAAGCTGAAGTAAGTTTGCAAACACAAGTTGCAGGGAAACTTGGTTTAACAACCCGATTTTTGGTTCCATTTGTGGCCACTAAGTGAGAAGTACTTGTATTGATAATAATTATCATCAACCTTTTTTTGAAAACATTTAATGGATAAATAATTAGAGAATCTTATGTTTTCTAAATATTTAGACGTCATACATCATACATACATACATCAAACATTTCATTAGATTTTAGATCACACTAGATTTGTGTAAAATAAGAATAAATCATTGTTAGATTAGATTAGAATTCTTCATTGGCCAAGTGTGATTGGACACATAAGGAATTTGTCTTTGGTGCATATGCTCTGTGTACATAAAAAGAAAAGATAACATTCGTTAAGAATCATAAGGTACAACACTTAATGATAGTCATAGGGTACAAATAAGCAATCAGGAACAATCTATATCAATATAAATCATAAGGATACAGCAACAAATTACAGTTAAATTGTATTGTTCAAAATGCCATTTAACCACATTAAAACTGTTTTGAATGTTACAATCATTACATTCTCAGAAGAAGTCATATGCTGTATATCAATTTGTCTTTCCGACAATAGTTAATAAATACTTTTTTTTTAATTTTTAAATTTGTTCTCACCTCCCATCTCACTGTGAGGCTGTAGGAAATGTTGTAGCCCTTGTACAATCGTTGCTGTTGATCTACCTCTTTTTCATTCTTTTTTTATATATATATATGGCTTATTTTTCTTTTTAAATAATAGTTTTCCAACTTTGAACTTTTAATCATTTCTAGTAGTGTGTGGATAGTCTCTGCTGGTTATCTTTACTTGCCCAGTGAGTTGACTAATGAACCTTGTTTTCATCGGCTGCCAACAACTTCAAACTAAATTGCATTATGATATTTAAGTGTTTGCTGAGAAAGCACACAGAGAGAGAGGAATAAGACTGTAATTATCTCCACTAAGCTTTTTAGCCCTGCTTGCAATCCCAGACGTTTTTTGCTTGTTTGGCAAGCAAAAGCAATATCAGTATCCTCCATGCGACAGAGAATGCCAATCAAACAAGATTTCTGCTGACATAGAGGATTCTATATAAATTCTGCCACAAGCTGAAGATTGTTCCATCAGATATTTCATTGTTGCCAGTCTGTGGAAAGAGGCCAACATATGGGCAAACATGTAAAGACTTCTGCTGCCTTTTAAATGTAAAATATACTCAATAAACAGTGATGGGAAGAGGTAGAGTCAAAAGTTTCAGGGGAACATCATGCACAGAAATGTCATTTGTTAGAACATTCATTTAACTTTTCTATAATTTCCTTGGGGCCAAAGAATATAAATGAAATGCTAAATGATGGAGTCCTATTCTAAATGCATCATCATCATCAACTCATTTTAATGAATGTAAAATAATATATGATTAGTAGTGTGATTTCAGAACAATAGCTGTAACATTTATGACCCTCCTTAATAATCATGACTCCTGCAAAATATGTTGTTATTATGTGGGTTTTTTGGGAGTGGGTGGTGGGTGGGAAACGTTTCTTCAAAGGTTGCTAAAAAATACTGTCTACCGTATCTTCATTCAGTTTTGTGTTGACTTTTGAACCCAGGAGGCTTCTGAATAGCTTTCCTCAAAATTGTATTCTTAAAATAACATAACATAACATAACATAACATAACATAACATAACATCAGAGTTGGAAGGGACCTTGGAGGCCTTCTAGTCCAACCCCCTGCCCAGGCAGGAAACCCTACACCATCTCAGTCAGATGGTTATCCAACATTTTCTTAAAAATTTCCAGTGTTGGAGCATTCACAACTTCTGAAGGCAAGTTGTTCCACTTATTAATTGTTCTAACTGTCAGGAAATTTCTCCTTAGTTCTAAGTTGCTTCTTTCTTTGATCAGTTTCCACCCATTGCTTCTTGTTCTACCCTCAGGTGCTTTGGAGAACAGCCCGACTCCCTCTTCTTTGTGGCAGCCCCTGAGATATTGGAACACAGCTATCATGTCTCCCCTAGTCCTTCTTTTTGTTAAACTAGATATGCCCAGTTCCTGCAACCGTTCTTCATATGTTTTATCCTCCAGTCCCCTAATCATCTTTGTTGCTCTTCTCTGCACTCTTTCTAGAGTCTCAACATCTTTTTTACATCGTGGCGACCAAAACTGGATGCAATATTCCAAGTGTGGCCTTACCAAGGCATTATAAACTGGTACTAGCTCTTCACGTGATCTTGATTCTATCCCTCTGTTTATGCAGCCCAGAACTGTGTTGGCTTTTTTAACAGCTGCTGCACACTGCTGGCTCATATCTGCTGGCTCATATCTAGGACTCCAAGATCCCTCTCACAGGTACTACTATTGAGCAAGGTACCACATATACGGTACTGGTGCATTTTGTTTTTTTGGCCTAAATGTAGAACCTTACTTTTTTCACTGTTGAATTTCATTTTGTTAGATAGCGCCCAATGTTCAAGTCTGTCAAGATCTTTCTGTAACTTGAGCCTATCTTCTGGAGTGTTGGCTATTCCTGCCAGCTTGGTGTCATCTGCAAATTTGATGAGTTCCCCATCTATCCCCTCGTCCAAGTCATTGATGAAGATGTTGAAGAGTACTGGGCCTAAAACAGAGCCTTGGGGTACTCCACTGCATACTTCCCTCCATGTGGATATAGTTCCGTTGAGGACTACATGTTGAGTGCGGTTGGTCAGCCAGTTACGAATCCATCTGGTGGTGGTGCTGTCTAACCCACATTTTTCTACTTTATCTAGTAGTAGGTTATGATCTACTTTATCAAATGCTTTACTGAAGTCCAAGTAAATTATATCAACAGTATTCCTCTGGTCTACTAATTTTGTCATTTTGTCAAAGAATGCGATAAGATTAGTCTGGCATGATCTGTTTTTGACAAACCCATGTTGGCTTTTGGTTATTGCTTTGTTTGCTTCTAGGTGTTCGGTGATTCGTTGCTTGATTATCTTTTCCAGAATCTTCCCCGGTATTGAGGTCAGACTGATAGGTCTGTAGTTTCCTGGATCTGTTTTTTTTCCTTTTTTGAAGATGGGAACTACATCAGCTCTTTTCCAGTCCTCTGGCAGCTCCCCTGTGCTCCAGGATCTTTGAAAGATATAGTTCAGTGGTTCTGAGATCACGTCTGCCAGTTCCTTCAGAACCTTGGGGTGTAATCCATCCGGTCCTGGTGATTTGAACTCGTCTAGGGTAGACAGGTGTTCACTTACCATTTTCTTCCCTATTTTAACTTGCGTTTCTAATCTGTTTTTTGTAGTGCTGTTTTTGATAGGTTGGATTGTTTTTTCCTTTTGTGTAAAGACAGATGCAAAATATGAGTTAAGTAGATCTGCTTTCTCCCTGTTGTTTGTCATCTTCTTGCCACTTTCTCCCAGCAATGGGCCAATTGTTTCCTTGACTTTTTTCTTGTTTTAAAATGATTTGCTCCCAGAATTCCTAAGCAACAACCTTCCAATGAAGGTTTCTGTTTTTCTTTAACATGGCCCTAAGTCCCATTTGGTTCTTAGAAATATGAAGGGATGTTTCTAACGTCTGTTTACTTTAATGCAGCAAAATCATTATTTTCACTTTTCTTTCATCTCAAGAAACCCAGAGTGCATTGGGGCAAGACCAAGCTGGGAAAAGACAATATTCCCGTATGAAAAGGATTTCATATTTCCATGCCAAAGTGGACTTTCGCTACACTCTGTATGATTGTAGCCTGGATAAAAGGTCAGATAAAATGTTTATTCGGCCTGTGTTCAAGTTAAACAGTTGGTTGACCTGCAATTTTGGATGCTAAGTATGTTAGACATGATTGAGTGGATGGTTAGCAGGTAACGTGAACTGTGAAGTATAGAAAATTAGATAGATAAATATTAAGAAAAATTTTACATAATTAATAATGTTGTAGATGGCATATTTACACTATCTAATAGAAGGCAACAAACAGTTTCTTCAGGTTTAGAGTACTCAACCCTCATTCATGGCTTTCTGATTTCACAGATTTGAATGGTAAATTGAAAATGGATTCTAAGCGGAGCTGTAATTGATAGAAGAGACTATATGTAAATCAGGGTTCAACTACGATATCCATGGTAATCTCTGAGCTAAGTTGTTAATAATTGTCAATGATATTACCTAGTTTAGTAACTAAATATCTACAAGAAAATAACCAAGCTCATAGAGTACCAAATGGGCTGTCTATGATTTTCCTTTCTTATTTGCAACTTATCCATGGAGTTATCCATTATGAAAATATTCCATGATTTTGGAAGATACTGGTTTCTTATATCTTTCAGGTAAATTGAAGTATTCCAGCGTTATACATATTTCAAAATGCCATCTTGCAGTACATGGGAAATAGACAGCACATATTTGGGCATTGTTCAATAAGCTCAGAAAGAGTGGAAACTGCCATTCAGTTTTTGTTGTATTTTGTTGTATTTTAATTGTTGCTGGATTTGATACTTCACAGAACCATAAAATCATAGAGCTGGGAATCACCTTGGAGGTCTTCTAATCCATCCTCCTGCCCAAGGCAGGAGACTTTATTCTGTCCCAGATAAATGGTTGCTCAATCTATTCTTGAAAAACTCCAGTGATCCACAACTCTGGGAGGCAAGCTTTTCCATTGGTTCATCATTCTCAGTCTCTGAAAATTCCTTAATACCAGGCTGGATCTCTCTTTAACAGGTTTTCACACTTTGCTTCTTTTCCTGCCTTCAGGTTCTTGGGAGAATAAGTCAATCCACTCTTCTCTGTGACAGCCCTTCAAGTACTGGAAAGCAGTTGTCATGTCCCCACTAATCTTTCTTTTCAATAGGCTAAACCAGGTGTTGGTGAACCTTTGGTGTTCCCGCGTGCCAGCCTGCATGCCAGAAGCGGCACACGAAACCATCTTGTGATGAATGCGTGGTCTCGCCAGCTCCTCTTCTGCGGTCCTGTGCTCAAATGCGCATTGATCAGCTGGCCATCATGTGGGCGGGGCAGCGGACCCTGGAAGAGCGGCGGTCCATTGCACATGTGCGAGCCGGCACCCAAACACCCAACAAACAGCTGGCCATGGGGCATGCGCACAATGTCAACCCGGAAAGTCGGGTGCTGGCTCATACATGTATGATGGACCACCGCTCTTTCGGAGTCTGCTGCCCCTGTGTGCACGATGGCCAGCTGACCGGCATGCGTTTGAGCACAGGACTGCGGAAGAGGAACTGGCAAGGCCGCACATTCATCGTGGGATGGTTTTGTGTGCCGCTTCCGGCACGCATACCATAGGTTCACCGACACTGGGCTAGACATATCCAGTTCCCTAAATTGTTCATCATATGATTCAGCCTCCAGACCCCTTATCATCTTTACTGATCTTCTCTGCACCCTTTTTCGATCTCAGCATCTTTTTTGTTTTGTGGTGACCAGAACTGGATGCCAAATATGAGCTCACTAGTGTAGTATGGAGCAGTACTATCTCTTTTTGAGATCTTGATGCCATCCCTCTGTTAATACAGCCTAGGACTGCAGTATTTTGGCAGATGCAACCTTCTGGCTCATACCTAAACATTGCTCCACTAGGAGACCTAGATTCCTTTCATAATTACTACTGTTGAGCCAGGTAAAGCCTATTCTATACCTGTGCATTTGGTTTTTCCTGCCCAAGTACAGGACCTTACTTTTCTTACCACTGAACTTCAACTTGTTGATAGGGCCCAATGCTCAAGACTAAACTAAATTTTGAGTCTATCTTCCAGTGTTGGCAATTCCCCCCAGCATAGTACTGTCTGAAAATTTGATGAGTGCCCCTTCAATCCCCTCATCTAAGTCATTTATGAAGATATTGAAGAGCACAGGGCCCAAGACAGAATTCTCAGGAAACCCAATGCATGCTTCTCTCCATGTACAGGTAGTTCCATTGAGGACTATGGTTGCCAAGTGAACTGTGAATCACTTGGTGGTGATGCTGTCATATTACCAAGATCTTACCAAGAGGTAGGCTATGGTCTACTTCGTCAAATGCCTTACTTCCTTACATCTTTGCATCCATTTGCAAAGAGGTTTTTCCAGTGGTGAAATGTAACATTTGTTACTACCGGTTCTGTGGGCGTGGCTTGATGGGGGAGTTATGTGACTGGGTGGGCATGGCCAACTTTTTTTTTTACTTTTAAAAGCCCTTTTTTCTACTACCTCTTCGGCAGAAAAAAATGCTTTTAAAAGGCTCTGATGATTCCAGCTGAGTTGCCTGATCATCAGAGGGTCTTTTTTCTTCTAAAACCTTTTTTTTTTGTTTAAAAGAAAAAAAAAGCCTATGACGATCAGGCAACTCAGCTGGGATTGTCAGAGCCTTTTAAAAACATTTTTTCTACAAGCTCTTTGGCCAAAGAGGTTATAGAAAAAATGCTTTTAAAAGGCTCTGATGATCCCAGCTGAGCTGTGCGATCATCAGAGGCTCTTTTTTTTCTTTTAAAAGCATTTTTCGGCTGAAAAGAATGCTTTTAAAAGTTAAAAAAACAACTCTGATGATTGTGCAGCTCAGCTGGGCATTGGGGGGGGGCAAGGATTCTCTGAACCACTTGCCACCATCGCTACTAGATCGGGTGATCCAGTCTGAACTGGGAGCATTTCACCCCTGGGTTTTCCCTTGATTCTTTAGCATAGCAGAAAATATCACTTTTTTTTTGTCTTCACAACCATTTTCAGTTATTTGGCCATTATATGGCCATCAATTACTTTTCTGTAAAAAGACTGCTGCACTATTTCATCAGGAAACAATCATTTTGCTGCTCTATAATAGAAAAAGATGGGAACAGAAGAACAGGAAGAGGAGGGAAATCTTGTTTCACAGAAATAAACATAATATTCATTCAAGAACCTTGTTGCATGCTTATTATTATGCATTATTTAATTTATGGACATTTTTTTGAACCATTGTGAAAAATAATCCACACCAGCTCCAATATATAATGCATATTGAGAAAAATAATTAGGAGTGTAATGTGTAATAAAGTTAAAACCCTGCATGTGGTTTGGTGGCACTGCACAACATGCTCTATAAGAAATAATTTTTACCTAGTTGTGATATGTCTAGTTAGATATGTTTAATCATAATTTGGTAGGGCCATTTGCTCAGTGGTTCATGTTACTGCTAAAACAGGTTTTGACTAAGTGGCAGTAATAGACTGCAGAACAATAAAAATGCCCGCTAGGAAGTGTAAAAGAGCTGAAAGAAGAGTAATTGGAAGGAAGAAACTTTCAAGACAAAATTATTTCATAGTTATTTCTGTCCATGGTGCTGAATTTTAAAACCAGTAAGAGAACAAGCAAAAAAAATCTTTGCAATAAGTTTCAGAGAATGTATTACACTCAAGACAAAAGGTGGTGTGTGTGTGTGTGTGTGTGTGTGTGTGTGTGTGTGTGTGTGTGTGTGTGTTACAGAGAGGGAGGCAGGGAGGGAGAGAAATACATTATTTTATATATTATTATTCTCAGTCTTCCCCCAATGTTACGTATAACTTCTAGGTTGTGAAATTAATAACACCTGTCAGCAATACTAGTTCTGTGCAATGTGTAAATTAAAAGACTAACATCTTCTGAGCTTATCCTGTATATTCAGCTAAGACGAGGGTGACTTTTGTATCACACAAGAGACTGTTAGGAATTGTGTCCTCAATTATTAGTTTTTTTACAATATGTGGGAAGGAACAGTCTGTCTGGGTGTCATAGGCAGACATATTCATAAGCAATCTGAAATCCAAAGAACATAATTCTGAAAATAGGTTGATTGAATGACACTGACCGGCACTAAACAAACTGAAAAAAATATTCACATTATGCACAATTAAAATATGGTATTTATTTCCCAGTCGTACAAATAAGGCCTTCAATTTCTCTTTTAACTTTTATCTACACTTTTTGGGTACTTTACAAATTACTGTTTACCCAAAAAGGAATAGAGTATTTGAAGGTTTTTTCCCCCCCAGTATAACTGGGAATAGTATAAAAGTTTATCATGGTTTTTAAAAGTTTCAAGAGAAACACAGAACCAAGGATGAAATTAGCTGTTAGGTTAAAATCACCTTTATTAATTATTGTTATGTTCCTTTCCCTTCTCTTATTAAACAGGGTGCAGTACGCTTGAGATTCTTTAATGGAATCTGTAGAAAACATTGGAATATTTCTAACATTCAAGTTTAGTAGCTTTACCCTGCAAATATCCATAATTTACTCTTTTGAAGTTCAATTTAATTCTCATTATAGCCTACTGGAAGGATTCCATTGCAGTAGTTGCTAATGAACTTTATTCCCAAGTAGTAACATTGGGCTTTACTAACTCTCTACCGGGAAATTAAGTTATATAACATGGGCTAAAAACAATATGTGCTTGTTCTACAGATGCCAGAAAAAGAACACTGGGGTGTAAAAGTATTTTTTTTAAATTATTTTTAATTTTATTTAAACTTAAAGGTTCCCTGCACATGCATGCTAGTTGTTTCCAGCTCTAGGGGTGGTGCTCACCTCCATTTCTAAGTGATAGTCAATGATAAAAAGAAAAAAGTCAAGGAAACAATTGGCCCATTGCTGGGAGAAAGTGGCAAGAAGATGACAAGCAACAGGGAGAAAGCAGATCTACTTAACTCATATTTTGCATCTGTCTTTACACAAAAGGAAAAAACAATCCAACCTATCAAAAACAGCACTACAAAAAACAGATTAGAAACACAAGTTAAAATAGGGAAGAAAATGGTAAGTGAACACCTGTCTACCCTAGACGAGTTCAAATCACCAGGACCGGATGGATTACACCCCAAGGTTCTGAAGGAACTGGCAGACGTGATCTCAGAACCACTGAACTATATCTTTCAAAGATCCTGGAGCACAGGGGAGCTGCCAGAGGACTGGAAAAGAGCTGATGTAGTTCCCATCTTCAAAAAGGAAAAACAGATCCAGGAAACTACAGACCTATCAGTCTGACCTCAATACCGGGAAGATTCTGGAAAAGATAATCAAGCAACGAATCACGAACACCTAGAAGCAAACAAAGTAATAACCAAAAGCCAACATGGGTTTGTCAAAACAGATCATGCCAGACTAATCTTATCGCATTCTTTGACAAAATGACAAAATTAGTAGACCAGAGGAATGCTGTTGATATAATTTACTTGGACTTCAGTAAAGCATTTGATAAAGTAGACCATAACCTACTACTAGATAAAGTAGAAAATGTGGGTTAGACAGCACCACCACCAGATGGATTCAGAACTGGCTGACCAACCGCACTCAACGTGTAGTCCTCAACGGAACTACATCCACATGGAGGAAGTATGCAGTGGAGTACCCCAAGGCTCTGTTTTAGGCCCAGTACTCTTCAACATCTTCATCAATGACTTGGACGAGGGATAGATGGGGAACTCATCAAATTTGCAGATGACACCAAGCTGGCAGGAATAGCTAACACTCCAGAAGATAGGCTCAAGTTACAGAAAGATCTTGACAGACTTGAACATTGGGCGCTATCTAACAAAATGAAATTCAACAGTGAAAAAGTAAGGTTCTACATTTAGGCCAAAAACAAAATGCACCAGTACCGTATATGTGGTACCTTGCTCAATAGTAGTACCTGTGAGAGGGATCTTGGAGTCCTAGTGGATAACCATTTAGATATGAGCCAGCAGTGCAGCAGCTGTTAAAAAGCCAACACAGTTCTGGGCTGCATAAACAGAGGATAGAATCAAGATCACGTGAAGTGCTAGTACCACTTTATAATGCCTTGGTAAGGCCACACTTGGAATATTGCATCCAGTTTTGGTCGCCACGATGTAAAAAGATGTTGAGACTCTAGAAAGAGTGCAGAGAAGAGCAACAAAGATGATTAGGGACTGGAGGATAAAACATATGAAGAACGGTTGCAGGAACTGGGTATGTCTAGTTTAACAAAAAGAAGGACCAGGGGAGACATGATAGCAGTGTTCCAATATCTCAGGGGCTGCCACAGAGAAGTGGGAGTTGGGCTGTTCTCCAGAGCACCTGAGGGTAGAACAAGAAGCAATGGGTGGAAACTGATCAAGGAAAGAAGCAACTTAGAACTAAGGAGAAATTTCCTGACAGTTAGAACAATTAATAAGTGGAACGACTTGCCTTCAGAAGTTGTGAATGCTCCAACACTGGAAATTTTTAAGAAAATGTTGGATAACCATCTGACTGAGATGGTGTAGGGTTTCCTGCCTGGGCAGGGGGTTGGACTAGAAGGCCTCCAAGGTCCCTTCCAACTCTGATGTTATGTTATGTTATGTTATGATATAATGATATATCATTACATTACAATGGCATCTTTACATCATGTCATTACATTATAATGGCATGATAAGAATCCTAAACCTTACTCAGAAGAGTAGAACTTCAGAAAATTAATCTAGATTTTCATTTTTTTATTACTGTTATACCCTATCAGGTTTAAAAAATACAGAAAAAATACAGAGAATGGGGCTGATAAATAAAATAATCATAAATTGTATTAACAGTTGTTGAAAGCCAGAAAGTTCTGAACTATTTTGTGTAGTGACATGGTATAGAATTCAAGATAGAACATAGCAATAAATACCTGCTGATAATCAAACTTGCTAATAGTCTTTCTTATTTATTTCCATTCTTGGTTATCATTACATGAAGATATCAAAACCCAAATACTGTCACACAAGAAAACCTCTAAACTTTGGTTTAGATTCAAGACAGTGCAAAAATTTGTTAAAATAAAATTTTATTTTAACATCAGGTGGAGAGAATATTCCCATCAATGATAATTAAATATATAAAGGGAAGAAATGGTTTCTACAGTTCATATTAATCAAAAACCAGCACATATATTGTTCATTATGGTACTGGAGACAATCAAAACCTAAACATGGATGGGAATGCAAGCCCTCTATATAACACTATTCTAATTTAAATCAATTAAAAGGCTCGCATGAATCTCTGGTACAGACTTAGTTCACAAAGCTAAGTGGGTTACGTTTTAGTCCCTTAGGAATGCTGTTGTAAAGCCATAAGGACTTAACAATAATGATGGTCAGCAGTAAAGAACAAGTAGCTGTATTCATGTTTCTCTCTACTGAAAATACTAGTATATCTGAAATAAACATTAAGGCCAACATGAATTAGAGATTCAGAAAGAAATTAACAGAAAAGTGTTAACAAGGAACTATAGCAGTGATGAAATGCTACCAGTTTGCACCGGTTCGGGTAAACTGGTAATAAAAAAAAAAAAAAAAGCTAAGCTTAAAGCCCTGAGTCCTTCGGGAGATAGGGCGGTATAAAAGTTTGAATAATAAATAAATAAATAAATAAATAAAAAGTTTCTCTGAACCGGTATTTCTGACTATCAGCTGTGCTGCGCAATTTAAAATTGCTAGAAAGCAGGAAATTCTGCTTTCTAGTGAATGTAAATCACGTGACACAGCTATCCCCTCCCCACGCTGTTCTACTTACCTTCCCAAGCCTCAGTTTTCTTTGTGAAGCATGCATTTGGCACATACTGTGGATGCGTGTGGATGCAGTGTGCATTTGGTGCGCAGTGTGCATACGTGTGCAGCATTTGGCACACACCACGCATGCGTGGGCAGTGAACCGGTGGCAAACCGAAAAAGATTTCCCCACTAAACTATAGTGCAGGGCTGTGTCTCTTCTCAAGTATTTAGAATTCCAAATTCTTTCTGCTATCTGTTGATTTGACAGATTGGAGGAAATATAAATCATTCTGGTCATTATAGAAGGAGACCAAAATAAAACAAAACAAAATCTTGCTGCAGAAAATATATGACCCATCTTGATTTCCCTGCCCTTGAGACAAGTAATTTATGTTTCTGTTCTTTGTAGGCATGTAAATATTGTAGACTGAAGTACGTTTCAGTATTCAGGGGAATAGAAACATTATATCTGCAAAAGACATTAAAATGGTTTCAATTTGTAGATTCTTTTTTCATAGCAAGGTCATGCTACATGCTGGACGAGTTGATGGCAGATTCTATTAATTTTGCCTCCTGTAGAGTAGTTGATCTATATATCCTGCATATATGGTGGTGATTGACAGGCAGGTAGGTTTATGAAGATTGACCTGTCACCCATAAGGTATCATCTGTCTAAATAGCTGGAATACAGAATTTCATTTTGACCTCTTCCAAATGAAAACATCACTCATTATTTGCATTACACGTATACATCATGCTATTCCAGCGGTGTGTGAAAGAACAACATTAGCTACAGCACAATAAAGACAAAAGAAATAATAAGCCAAAGAAATTACAAGCACTGGATAAGGGGAAAAAACATAGAAGATAAATTGTTGAAACTAGTTTATATCCACGAGTCATATTTCTTTTTTGCTCTTCTATCCCTACAAGCCACTTTTATTTTTAGCAATGCCCGTTGTTCTTTAAACTTAAATTTCTCTTTCTCATCAACTACATCCAACAATAACTTACTTGGTCTTTATTTGCTTCTCAACCTAGGCATTACAATATTTCATAAGGACTCATAGTATTTCATAAGGACTCTTTCATAAGGACTCATAGATTCAGTTTAAAACACCTTACCTAATAAAATATATGGGAAATGCAAATCTTTTTTTAAATATTTTTTTTATTTTTTAACAACAAACAAACATAAAAGCCTCATCAAACCAGTTACAATGTGCTGGTGGGGTGTTTACATATCTTCTTGTGCAATCTCAAAATAGACTTCTCTTTCGTACATATATCTTATCTAGGGGAAATACTAATCTTTTTTAAATGCAACTACTACTATTAGATTGAAGCAATTTATCTGAATGGTCAAATTCTGCTATGCTGTATGCAAAATTAGGCAAACTTTAACTTCCTGTTGTTAATTAAACTTCCAACTGCAATATACTATTCCGTCTGTCTTTCATTTTTTATTTTTTACACTATATATTGTTTCAATGATTTTATTTGCTGGTCTGTGACATTAGATTGATTGATTACATTTCTTCATATATCTGTTTTGCAATTCATCCCTTCTTATTTCAGGTTTATATCATCCAATAACCTCAACATACTTCTTTAACTGTAGTCCATCATTTCTGAATTCAGTCCACATTAATTTAATATTGATTTATTCTTCTCTCTTCAGCTGTGTGCAAATGTTTAGGGATTCCAGGTCAAATTGGGAGTTAACCCTAATCACATGCACAAACTCTACAGGGTTCTAAATTAAGCAAGATATACTGTATATTGCACACTGTTGTCTTAAGTAATCCTTTCACATTTTATTTTATGTATGCATTTCTCCAACATAGCCAATTTTGACTTCCATTAAAACTGGGGTGGGAAACTATGGCCCTTTTATGACCTGTGGATTTCAACTCCCAGAATTCTTGAACCAATATCGCTGGTTCAGGAATTCTGTGAGTTGAAGTCCACAAGTCATAAATAAGCCACAGTTCTCCATGTCTGCATTAAAACAAAGTGAGTAGCTTTTTTTTTTTTTTTTTTGTATATAGCATTCTTTGCTTGTTTTCTGAGGTTTTCGCGGGTGTTTGTATGTAGGTCTTTGGTTATTCGGGTTTTCTCCCGCGTAAAATTGGAAGTGTCTTGGCGACGTTTCGACGAAGTCTCATTCGTCATCTTCAGGCTTCAGCTTCGTGCTTCTGGGAGCAATGTGTGATTGCAGCTGTTTCTTCCTTTCTTTGCTTCTTTCAATGTACATTAATTGCCCGCAACAGGTCACATACTACCTTTCTACCAGCACTTGCAAATCTTAACAGAACAGAGCATCTCAAAATCTCTCTATCTCTTCCTCATCTTTACTAAACATTTTACCCAAGGTATGTAAATTCAACTACCTATTTTAGTGTTTTGCTGTAGAATGTGCAATGGTTTGTTCTACTTTCCCTGTCAAACACTATTACCTTGGCCTTGATACATTAATGTTCAGATTCATACTCTTCATACAGGCTGTCTAAAATTTGTGGCAAATCATTTATATTCTCAGCCAAAAGACAGCATAATTAGCACATAGTAGTACATGTGCAGTCATGTCCCCTGTCACTAATCCCTCTCAAGCATTCCTTATACATTTACCCATTAAACAACAAAAAGGACAAGTCTGTTTAGATTTTCAGACATCCAGGTCATGGTTGTCCCAAAGGTGCTTTTTCAGGAGACATGACAGGATAGTGGGGAATGGAAGGATTTATATTCCTTGCAGACAGCTGGTAATTTGCATCTTTTAGAGAGTTGTTGAAGCACTGGGAGGTTTATCTGTGTCCTCAGGGTCACCTGAGTAGTGCTCCTGGTTCCTGTAGTTTGGAATTTTTTTTGTAGAGACTTTTAGACTTGTAGAGACACCGCCTGGACCGCGGTGTGGCTCAGGCTGTAAGAAGCCTGTTATTAAACACAGCTGCCTGCAATTACTGCAGGTTCTAGTCCCACCAGGCCCAAGGTTGACTCAGCCTTCCATCCTTTATAAGGTAGGTAAAATGAGGACCCAGATTGTTGGTGGGGCAATAAGTTGACTTTGTATAAATATACAAATAGAATGAGACTATTGCCTTAGACAATGTAAGCCGCCCTGAGTCTTCGGAGAAGGGCGGGATATAAATGTAAATAATAAAAAAAATTAAAAATAAAAATAGATATACAATTTGGTATGAACACCCTTTAATGGTGTGGGAGTAGGAATGGATTTCCAGAGAAAAACTCCAAATAATTCAGATAATCCATATGAACCTCCAAGTGCTTCAATGACCTTCTAAAAGGATGCAAAGGACCAGCTGTCTGCAAGGAATATAAATCCTTCCATTCCCCCACCATCCAGTCAGAGCTGAAAAAGCTTCTTGGATGTGAAGCGAAACATCTTCAAAAGAAAAAACAACAACAAGAAAGTCCAGTTGCCTCCTGAAAAAGCACCTTTGGGACAACCACAAATTCTTGACTTAGTCCCTGTGAAGGGAAAGAAAGCTCTCTATTCTTTTAATGAATGGAGATCACAATCAGCTTTGAAGCAAACTTTATCAAAATACTGCATAGAGGGAAAAAGTTCTGATCACCTCAGAGGCAGACCAGAAGTTTATATAGTATTCTGGTTTACATCCTTTACGTAGGCTCCACTCTTAGCAACCTCAGCATTAGCCCCTAGCTATCCTTATCAATTTGGGTTCAGTTTTTATACTTAACATCGGAAATTGTTCATTAAACATTCTACAGCAAATTTTCAAAGTTTCACTTCCTTGTTGGAATAGCACTTCCTTGTTCCTTTAGGCAAGCTACTTCTGCAGTGCTGCGTCAAGCAATTTTCTGATCATCGGAGCATTTCAGGCCTCATGGATTTGAGCCAAAGATCTGGAGCTGTACAATGAAGGATCTAAAGTCTTTCTCCTGTTCAGTGTTGCATAATTTGTTAAGCATTCCATTTATTCTCATGCCCGATTGACTTCAATCACCTACTCCTAGCAACCGTTAACTCCATATTCATGGAAAATACTCTGTAACTCAATCCTGTTCACTTTCTAATCCTTTACCTAAGCTAACCACTGTGCAATAACTTTCTTTCATACTTGAGTAAATTTCTTAACAACTGGACCGGTGGTGAAATTCATTTTTTTCACTGCTGGTTCTGTGGGTGTGGCTTGGTGGGCATGGCAGGGGAAAGATACTGCAAAATCTCCATTCCCACCCTACTCCAGGGCAAGGATACTGCAAAATCCCCATTCCCTCCCCACTCTGGGGCCAGAAGTGGCATTTGCCAATTCTCCGAACTACTCAAAATTTCCGCTACCGGTTCTTCAGAATCTGTCAGAACCTGCTGAATTTCACCCCTGAACTGGACAGATCCAAATTCATGTCGATCCTCCATATGGAATCTCACAATGTAACTTTGGGCTATTCACTTTTTCTCAACCCATCATCTGACCATTTGTTGTAGTGGAAACTTGGAGAAAGGAGTGCTACATACACAAATTAAATTCCTGGAGGAAAAGTAGGATATTAATCTAATGAATGAGATTGTATACGTTTGCATATTTTAATATTAAGTAAAGACTGTTAGGTTAATGCAAGACTTCAATACATACAGTAACATGTTGGCATTTACTTATAGACTTACCACCAAAGCTTGTTTAAATTAATTATGTCTGGGGATAGTTTTTAGTATTTGCTGTCTATCTTTATAGAATAGAATAGAATTTTTATTGGCCAAGTGTGATTGGACACACAAGGAATTTGTCTTGGTGCATATGCTCTCAGTGTACATAAAAGAAAAGATACGTTCATCAAGGTACAACATTTACAACACAATTGATGATCAATATATCAATATAAATCATAAGGATTGCCAGCAACAAGTTATAGTCATACAGTCATAAGTGGAAAGAGATTGGTGATGGGAACTATGAAACGATTAATAGTAGTGCAGATTCAGTAAATAGTCTGACAGTGTTGAGGGAATTATTTGTTTAGCAGAGTGATGGCCTTCGGGAAAAAACTGTTCTTGTGTCTAGTTGTTCTGGTGTGCAGTGCTCTATAGCGTCGTTTTGAGGGTAGGAGTTGAAACAGTTTATGTCCAGGATGCGAGGGATCTGCAAATATTTTCACGGCCCTCTTCTTGATTCGTGCAGTATACAGGTCCTCAATGGAAGGCAGGTTGGTAGCAATTATTTTTTCTGCAGTTCTAATTATCCTCTGAAGTCTGTGTTTTTCTTGTTGGGTTGCAGAACCGAACCAGACAGTTATAGAGGTGCAAATGACAGACTCAATAATTCCTCTGTAGAATTGGATCAGCAGCTCTGTAGAATTGGATCAGCAGCTATACAGGTAGTCGTTGACTTTCATCCACATTTGGGCCCAAAATTTCCATTAATAAGCAAGACAGCTGATAAGTTTTGCCCCATTTTATGACCTTTCTTGCCTCAGATATTAAGTAAATCATTTGCAGCTGTTAAATTAGTAACATGGTTGTTAAATGAATTTGGCTTTCCCATTGACTTTGTTTGTTAGAAAGTTGTAAAAGGTAATCTTATGACCCTGGCACACTGCAACTGTCATAAATACATGCCAATCACCAAACATCCAAATTTCAGCGAAGACCTCACATGGAAAAACGACACAATCCAGGTGGCCAGGAAAGCCCAACAGAGACTCCATTTCCTTAGGGTCTTGCATAAAAACAGAGTGGAACAACAACCGATGATCTCCTTTTACTGGTCCACAATAGAAAGCATCCTCATTTATTGCATCACAGTATGGCAAGCCAGTTTGACAGCCGCGGATAGAAAAAGGTTACAGAGGGTGGTGAGCACAGCACAAAACATTGTGGGCCGTCCCCTGATACCACTAGATGAGATCATTGGGGCTCGCTGTTTTAGAAGAGTGAGGAAAATCCTGAGGGATGACTCACACCCTGGTTGGCACTTCTTTATCCTCCTACCATTGGGAAGGAGATATAGACATGTAAGGGATAGAAACTTGCTAATTGTTATGTATGAGCTATGATGTCTTTGTATACCTGCATGCTGTAAATATCTCTTTCCTTTGGCACTGACAAAAGACAAACATGCCACACTGACATATATTATGCCCTTTGAAGTTATAACAGTAACATGTCACTTTTGACTAACTTCCTGGATTGTTATTGAGGTCACATTGAGTAAATTCCTGGATTGTTATTGGGATCTCTTATGAAAAATATCTGGCAATTGTCAAACTCCCCATTCTGGCTGAGAACGATTCTCATGTTTGAAGTTCCATCCACATCAGGGGGCCAAATAGCCAAGTGTGAAAACAAAGGAGACTAATGGTGCTCATTAAGAGGCTCTACCCTAGGGAGGGGGGAATACACAAACCAGATTCCAGGATACGCAGATGCCAGAATTGAAGGTTTATGACATTCCTAAAGAATACTTCAAATACCTTTTTGGTATAAGAGGACATTGCTTTCTCTCATGATTTTGTAGTTCTTCCTTGCATGTATGTATGTATCCTCTTATGTGTTTGGAACAACTAACCATTTAAACTTGATCAAGATTATATGCTATTTTACTCAAGCCTCTGTTTAAGTCTCTTGTTTGGCATTTATGAGCTTAAACACACTAATAGTGAACCTTACAGAAGCATAGCCAGCCATATGAACAGACTGAAGAACAGTTTTTATCCATGGGCTGTCGGAGTCCTGCATGTGAAATAACATCATAACTACGTAGTACAATGGACTTGCAGGGCTGGCACAACGTGTAAAATGTTCACACTGGTGCAATAGGACTGTGAGTCATTAATATGATTTATTGGGTTAGGGATTTTCTGTTGTTGGAAGAAATATCCATCTGGGTTCAGTTCCAAGTGGGGACAAAGACACTGGAAACATGGAGGCTGCTTGGAAAGATGGTTTAATGGTGGTCAGGATCACATGGCTTGAGTTCCTGAACAGAAAAGGGATGAGATCCTGTGCGCTCCCTGGCTTTATGCTTTTTCTGAGCTTTGAACTTTCTGGGGCACAGGAAGAGTATCCTGATTGGCTGTCAGACTCCCAGGGGGTGGGTGTCTTAGCTAGCCTTGCTGGCTGATATAATCTTCCCAGGTGTCATGTGGTGAGTTTCAGTTGCTAGATGGGTCCTATTATGTTGCAGATGATGGCCCATTGACAAAGGTGGGGAGAATGAGTTTCTACCTCTGACCCATTGACAAAGGTGGGGGGAAATGAGTGAACTTGGCTGAGGCTTTAATGGCCCATTGACAAAGGTGGGAGGAGTCAGGAAGCTGCTTTGACTTTAAAACATGTTTCTCCATTTCTCATCCAGGGAAATATATTCTGCCTTTTTAAATATTTTCTAAAATATTTCATTCTTCTAGGAGGGGGGTGGGTGCTAAATTCCTACACTGTCTTCACTGTAAGTTGTATTGTGTTGGGGTGGGGTGTATGACCAATCTCACTGTACATATGTTGTGCACTGACAATAAAGATTTGATTTGCTTTGAATTTTGGCCATGTGATCATGGGGATGCTACAACAGTCGTAAGTGTGAAAAGTGGTCATAAGTCACTTTTTCCACTGCCATTGTAACTTTGAATGGCCACCACATCTTTGTAAGTCAAGGATGACCTGTAATTGTTTCTCCTATGAAAGTGTTACACTAGTAAGCTCAGGGGTGAAATCCAGCAGGTTCTGGAAAACCGATAGTGGAAATTTTGAGTAGTTCAGAGAACTGGCAAATACCATCTCTAGCTGGCCTCAGGATGGGGTAGGAATGGAGATTTTGGAATATCCTTCCCCTGCCACACCCAACAAGCCACACCACACCCAACAAGCAATGCCCAAACACCAGTAATAAAAAAAAAATGATTTCACCACTGAGTAAGCCCAATTATGTCTGGAAAAATCTCAGAATGTTTCAAAAGACAGAAATTTTATTGCTATGGGAATGTGGTCACCCAGTAGTTTAACTTAGAATAAGTGCTCTCTCTGTTGAGAAAACAAAAACAAAATAACTCCAAACAACTGACCTTTCCTGGATTCCTCTTTGTCACTTGTAATGGTGATAAAATTAACAGAGACACTTTAAGAAACAAATAAGAAGTGGCTACCTCTACAAAGTTGACATGTAGAGGTGCCAAAAGGTCAAAAAGGGACGGATCCTAATGATAATTTGTATCTTGGGAAATGCCATAGAATTAGTAAATCAGGAATCTGGACACCACTTGCTTATCAGCAGGACATAAATCGAAACTGGAGATGGATGCCAGAATGTATTACAGCCGCTGTTGGTTCCCATCAGTCAGTACCTGCTATATTTCACAGTACCTGGAGCTTAATTATTCTGTGTGAAAGGAGATTGAAAATCAGTACATCACCAGGAGCTAAGCATGAGGAGCTGAGTTCAAAGGAGACAAGGTTGAGTTAAAGTGCAATTAAGCGCCATGGCGACCAGAATTCTGACTGACTGTGATAAAAATCTATTCATGTCAATGGAATTTATGTGAACACAATTAGGTGTGGAATTGCATGAAAAAGCAACACACAAAGGAAAGCAGGGGGTGGCACCGCACAGCTGAACTTTTAATGTTCTTTCTGAACCTATCCTGCCTTTCATCTGTAGAATATTTCAGAACAAGAACAATTCAGGATGGGCTGTGAGTTTTATGGCTAAGGAAGGATAGGGTCTTTGAAGCAAGTGAAACTTCTCTCCTTCATTCTCCCTTGAAGAATCTATGCTTTGCAATGTACAGGTCAAGCATGAAAAAGCAATGCTTTCATGAATTTAACTCCCATTGAAATGACAGAGATTGATAAAGGACTCTGGAGAACTTTTATGAATACATCAAACAGATGCTGTCTATGCAGTATTCTAAGAGAGGGGTTGTTCCCCCCCCCCACTTTTTTAGATTGATAAATATACCGAGCCAAAGCAGTTAGTAAGACACCAATCCACCAGCAATACTGCCTAATCCTCATGACTTAACTATACCAGCTGTCATCAACTGGTGATCTGTGGACCACTGGCGGTCTGCAAGAAAATGTTGGTGGTCCACAGAAAAAGTATTTGCATTTTTTATATTGCACTAAATCAGGGGTCCTCAAACTACAGCCCCTGGGGCAGATACGTGCATTGAACGCTTGTGTTGCTTCAGAGAGTCTCCCCCTTTGGGGTCTTTTTGTGTAGGTTGAAAGGGGGAAATTATAATGGGGTCTGCTTCAGCCTCCTGGTGTGGGGCTTTGGCGAAGGCTGAAGGGAAGCACCGCTGGTGGCAAAGTGCTGGAGGGTCTTGTTCCAGTGGAACTGCATTATGGTCTGGAACTGTCTGACCATCTCAGCCTGCTGAGCCTCCAAGTGCCTGTAACTGGTCTTGCACTCCCGCAGGTCTTTCCTCTGCTTGGAAAGCCTATGCTCGTAGTCCGCAGTGAGGTGCTTCTGCTGAGCCTCCTTCTCGGTCAGAACCAATTTGAACTGAGCCAGCTGTTTTGCCAACTCTTTCTCATGGTGGCTGCTTAGCTCCAACAACTGTTTCCTGTTGGGGCCCTAAGGAGCCTGAGTGGGAAGGCGAGGTGTGGCTGGGAGGGGAGGGTGGCAAGGCGAGTAGAGGCTGGCAAGGCACCCTTTGATGTGAGTGACATGAAGTTGGCTACACCCACCCAGTCACATTAATATCTACCCACCCAGCCGGTCATTAGGCAGATCATATTAGTGGTCCGTGGGATTTAAAATTATGAATTTAGTGGTCCCTGAGATCGAAACTGTTGGGGACCTCTGTACTATACAATCCAACTAGCAGCAGCCCTAAACTGACTGTGGATGGCCTTCAAAGCTAAGCAGAACTGGATATGATTATTATATGAATGGAAGACCAGGGCATCACAGGTGTGTAGCTTGCAAAGGAAAAAAAAAGTGTGTGGGAGGGAGGCATCCCAGGAGAAAGCCATGCAAAGCCATTTTCTTGACACATGGACATGACTATGAAGCCATAGGAGTTAAGGTGGACTCAAAGTATTCTCCTTTTTATTAATGCATTCTGTACAAATGTAAGCTTTCCAAACACTGACACAACAAAATGAATCAACTGTAGCTATAGATGGCTTAATTGCTTTTAAATTTGTTAACAACCCACTCTACGAAATATACAAGTGTTTTTTTCCTGATAAATACACTTTGAGGATTTGGCTCATAAACCAGATGGGTTTAGTACATTATATGTACATAGTCAAGATTTCAAGACCACATTTGAAAAATTGCATCCGGTCACCATGATAGGAAAAGATGTTAAAATCTAGAAAGATTGCAGAGAAGAGCAGCAAGTTGATTAAAGCAGAGGTCTCCAACCTTGGCAACTTTAAGACTTGTGGACTTCAACTCCCAGAGTTCCTCAGCCAGCTTTGCTGGCTGAGGAACTCTGGGAGTTGAAGTCCACAAGTCTTAAAGTTGCCAAGGTTGGAGACCTGTGGATTAAAGGACTGGAGGCATATGATAAATGGCTGTGGGAGCTAGATATATCTAGTCTAATGATGTGAAGGAATAGGGGTGACATGATAGCAGTCTTTCCACATTTGAGGGGTGTCACTGGTGTAGATCAGGCAGAACTGGGGAATGAAATTAAATGCATTATCAGTTTAGAGTCCATGCATTCCTACAAATGCTCCTAGTTCAACCCCTCCTCAATTCTGTTGTCCCTTATCTGGGGCTAATTTAATTAATAACTTTAGTTGTCCAGATTCTTGGGTATAGGCTTGAATAAATCTTCTGTGCTACATGAATGGTCTTGATTTTTTGCACCTGACACTGAAGGTTTTCAAGTAGAGATTGGACCATTTGTTCAGAATGGTACAGGATCTCATGCTTGACCTGCTTAGACTAGAAGACTTCCAAGGTCCATTCCTACTGTGTTATTCTATATTCTATATTTTTTTATCTATAACAACTTCAGAAAGTGAAAATCAGATGGCTGGTGGCTTTTAAAGAATTGGTTTGGCTCTTTGTCCCTGAAATCCATGCAGTAAAAACAACAGCAGAATAAGCAGAGAATTTCATTCCTTTGAAGTCAAGTTAATTTCTTTATATCATCAGTTTAGATTCAAAAACATGAATGAAATCCAGAACTCATTATATATTTAGGACTAGTCATACACACAACCATGCTGGATTTTTTTGGGGGGGAGGGGACCTTCATACTTCTGCCTCTGATGTCTAATTCTAATGAGGTTTAGCAAAATGAAGCTGCCTTTCTGATTTATCTCTTGTCTACCAGAGAATGAGAATGAAATTAGGATAGAAAGACTGACCGATGACATGGACCTCATATAATTTCTGGAAGCAGGAAGATGTCACAGTATATTCAATCTTGCCAAATGGAGTATTCATACCATCAGTTTGTTTGTTTTTTAATATGATGGTTGCCACAGCACAGAACTTTTTTTAAAAAAAATATGTGGTACCTTGCTCAATAGTAGTAACTGTGAGAGGGATCTTGGAGCCCTAGTGGACAACCACTTAGATATGAGCCAGCAGTGTGCAGCAGCTGCCAAAAAAGCCAACACAGTTCTGGGCTGCATAAACAGAGGGATAGAATCAAAATCACGTGAAGTGTTAGTGCCACTTTATAGTGTTTATAGTGTTTATACCACTTTATAAGGCCTTGGTAAGGCCACACTTGGAATATTGCATTCAGTTTTGGTCACCACAATGTAAAAAAGATGTTGAGACTCTAGAAAGAGTGCAGAGAAGAGCAACAAAGATAATTAGGGGACTGGAGGCTAAAACATATGAAGAACGGTTGCAGGAACTGGGTATCTCTAGTTTAATGAAAAGAAGGACTAGGGGAGACATGATAGCAGTGTTCCAATATCTCAGGGGTTGCCACAAAGAAGAGGGAGTCAAACTATTCTCCAGAGCACCAGAGGGTAGAACAAGAAGCAATGGGTGGAAACTAATCAAGGAGAGAAGCAACTTAGAACTAAGGAGAAATTTCCTGACAGTTAGAACAATTAATCAGTGGAACAACTTGCCTGCAGAAGTTGTGAACGCTCCAACAGTGGAAATTTTTAAGAAAATGTTGGATAACCATTTGTCTGAAGTGGTGTAGGGTTTCCTGCCTGGGCAGGGGGTTGGACTAGAAGGCCTCCAAGGTCCCTTCCAACTCTATTATTATGATTATGATTAAATGTTCAAATGAAGGATTGAATGTTAATTTGAGCTAGCTCCACCTTTTACTTTCAGTGATACTATTTTGTCCAGCAAAGCTTCTATCATTATGACTCCATTATTTAAGGTAGAGATGAACAAACACGAGACTGCAGTTTTAAACCAGATTCCTGTAAGTAGTTGAAATAGTGTGAAGCCTCCAACTTTTTCATGGGGAAGAAGGGAAAATAAGCAAGTGCTGTAAAAAAAAAGTCCGAGTTAGAATCTCAAATGGGTCATAAATAAACTGCTTGAAGAGGAAGGTACTTTTATTCAACAGCTTAACATGGAGTATAACAATCAAACATAGGCTATAAAATGAGAATGCTAAAAGTGGTAATACTTATAGCAGTGGTGAAATTCAATTTTTTTTACTACCAATCAGGGGTGAAATGTAAAATTTGTTACTACCAGTTCTGTGGGTGGGCTTGGTGGGGGGGTAATGTGACTGGGTGGGTGTAGCCAACTTTTTTTTTTTACTTTTAAAAGCATTTTTTTCTACAACCTCTTTGGCTGAAGTGGTTATAAAAAATGCTTTTAAAAGCCTCTGATGATCAGGCAACTCAGCTGGAATCGCCAGAGGAGCCTTTAAAAATCATTTTTTTACAACCTCTTCAGCCAAAGAGGTCGTAGAAAAAAATGCTTTAAAAGTGTTCTGAAAATCTCAGCTGAGTTGCCTGATCACCAGAACCCTTTAAAAGCATTTTTACAGCCTCTTTGACCGAAGAGATTGTAGAAAAAATCCTTTTAAAAGGTTTAGATGATCCCAGCTGAGCCGTGCAATTATTAGAGGCTTTTTTTTTTACTTTTAAAAGCATTTTTTGGCCAAAGAAAAAATGCTCTTAAAAGTAAAAAAAAAAAAAAAAAGCCTCTGATGATTGTGCAGCGGGGGGGGGGGGAGGGATTTTTGCTATCAGTTCTCCGAACCACCTGCCACCATCGCTACCAGATCGGGCGATCCGGTCCAAACCGGGAGCATTTCACCCCTGCTACTGGTTCTGTGGGTGTGGCTTGGTGGGCTTGGCAGGCAAAGGATACTGCAAAATCTCCATTCCTACCCACTCCAGGGGAAGAATACTGCAAAAATCCCCATTCCTTCCCCACTCCTGGAGGAAAGATATTGCAAAATCTCCATTCCCACCGCACTCTGGAGCCAGCCGGAGGTGGTATTTGCCGATTCTCTGAACTACTCAAAATTTCCACTACCGGTTCTCCAGAACCTGTCAGAACCTGCTGAATAGCACCTCTGTACTTATAATAATAATGAACTTTGATAATAACTTTGTGAGACATGTCAGATGTGTAGATTGAAATATTCCTTTCCTGGGGACTTGTGACATCTGGAGAGGAAAGTTGATCTTTGCTCTGCGGGCTGTCTTGATCATTTCTTAGGTGTGGAATTTTATGAGGGGTCCAATGTCAGGCTGCAGTATTATGGTAAAAGATTTCCCTTATCTTGAGGTCCTTCCATTTTGTTTGCTGGTGCCGGCTGACTTCCTGGAGATATGCACTCAATCAATTGCAGCCCATGTGTCAATGAGGTTGGAAAAGGTTTAAGCAATTTCTTTGTATTTTTATTTGAGGTTGCCAGTAGATATGAGCTGGTTGAGGGTAATGTGTGACCTAGCTAAAAAAAAAGGGGGGGTGTTATAGGGTTTTTTTAATCTTACAACACATGTATATTCTGGGCCTCTGTGGCTCAGACTGGTAAGACAGTCTGTTATTAACAGCAGCTGCTTGCAATTATTGCAGGTTCAAGCCCCACCAGGCCCAAGGTTGACTCAGCCTTTCATCCTTTATAAGGTAGGTAAAATGAGGACCCAGATTGTTGGGGGCAATAAGTTGACTTTGTATATAATATACAAATGGATGAAGACTATTGCTTGACATAGTGTAAGCCGCCCTGAGTCTTCGGAGAAGGGTGGGATATAAATGTAAATATATATATATGATGGGAATACTAATGGGGTGGAATACACTAAATATATTTGTCTTCAGCTAAATGTGAATATAAATGCAGTGGTGAAATCCTACCAGTTTGCACCAGTTTGGGTGAATTGGTAGTGATAAAAGCTACCAGTTCAGCGAATAGTTAGTAAAAAAAATCTACCAGTTGGTCCAAATCGGTATTTCCAACAATCAGCTGTGCCGCGTGATTTAAAATTGTTAGAAAGCAGGAAATCCTGCATGCTAGTGAATCTAAATCATGTGACACAGCTGCTTCCCCCATCACAGTTCTACTTACCTTCCCAAGCCTCAGTTTTCCATGTGCAGCACCGTTTGATGCATACCGCTCATGTGCATACATGCAGCGTGCATTTGGTACACACTGTGCATGCAACATGTGTTTGCCATGCACTGCACATGTGTGGGCAGCAAACCGGTGGCAAACCGGGGAAGATTTCACCACTGTATAAATGAAATTAAAAACGCAAGTTAAAAAACTTGTCCTGATACCACTAATTATCATTGAGACTACAGTCACAGCATGCAATTCGAAAACTGAATTTTGGCCCTCAAAATGATATGAGTCCATAATAAATGAGTTTCCCACAGCTAGGAAATAGATACAGAATTCTTCCCCATTAGTGCTTGATTTCTCTATAGAAGAATATCAAAGGAAAACCACTGAATTTTTTAGATCTTGAATGGCAAATTTTGCTTGGTTCTGAAGACTGTATGAATAGTGAATAATATCCACAAGTGACTTCAGCACAGCTGAAATTTTGTGTAGGTTGCTTACCTTCTATATCAGTTATCAGTTTCATCCCGATGGCTGGATTTTTCCGAAAAAAAGGATGTTAACCACAAAGAGTATACAAATTAAAACATTTGATGGTCTAAAGTTAAAGTTTGCAATTGCTAGCCACATCAGATTTGTCTAGTAAACTGACATAGACATGGTGGTGCAGTGGTTAGAGTGCAGTACTCCAGGCTACTTCTGCTGACTGCTGATTGCCAGCAGTACAGCAGTTCAAGTCCCACCAGCTCAAGGTTGACTCAGCCTTCCATCCTTCCGAGGTCAGTAAAATGAGGACCCAGATTGTTGGGGACAATATGCTAACTCTGTAAACCACTTAGAGAGGGCTGTAAAGCACTGTGAAATGTTATATAAGTCTAAGTCTATTACTATTGCTAGTTGGTGCAACATTATTTATCCATTCATTTCTTTGTTCACTCTTTATTTTATTTTATTTTTTTGGGTTAAGAATCTATTTCAGAACAATGTATCAGAGAGGAATCTGTGAATGCAAAGAAGAGAGAAGGTTCATGGACAGCCATAACCATAATTTATGGTTCATAAATTATGAACCATAAATTATGGTTTATAATTTATGAATTTATAAACCAATTCATAATTTATGAATTTTTTCATAAATTTCTAAAAATTCAGATGAAGCTAGCTTAAGCCTCTTTGCGACTTACCTGTTTAGCTAGCTTAAACCTGTTTGCGACTTACAAAGCCACATGGTCCCAATATGGTTTTTATTCTCAAAGAAAAGTAAACCTGTATACTGCATGAATCAAAAAGAGGGCTGTGAAAATATTTACAGATCCCTCACATCCTGGACATAAACTGTTTCAACTCCGACCCTCAAAACGACACTATAGAGCACTGCACATCAGAACAACTAGACACAAGAACAGTTTTTTTCCCGAACACCATCATTCCGCTAAACAAATAATTCCCTCAACACTGTCAAACTATTTACTAAATCTGCACTACTATTAATCTTCTCATCGTTCCCATCACCCATCTCCTTCCACTTATGACTATATGACTGTAACTTTGTTGCTTGTATCCTTATGATTTATACTGATATTGGTTGTTTCCTGATTGCTTATTTGTAGCCTATGACTATCATTAAGTGTTGTAAGTGTTGTACCTTGATGAAGGTATCTTTTCTTTTATGTACACTGAGAGCATATGGACCAAGACAAATTCCTTGTATGTCCAATCACACTTGGCCAATAAAAAATTCTATTATATTCTATTCTATTCTATTCTATTCTATGAGAAGTAAACCAGGATCTTTCTATCCAGCTAAACTAGACAGAATACCTTATATAGTCTGTAGCTGGCCACCCTAAACAATATGTCTAACAATGTGTCCAAACCACTAGATATTTATAGGAAAATACAAAAACCTGTGTAATACAAAGAAACATGGTCCATGCCATTGCCTTCACGCTTGGCTACATTGCAATTTATAGGAAAGGAGCATCTCAGGAGACAAGGTTCAAGTTTGCCCAACTAATTGTCCTTGGTTACGTTCTTAAACTTTAGCAAGATTTTTAAATTACCTTAACTTTATCAATTTTAATTAACAGAATTAGCTTGATTAAAAGGCTTTATAATTAAATTTTGTATAAGGAACAAAATCATTGTCATACATATTTAATGAGGGCACTGTGTAATTCTTCTGGCTGTAAAACTGTGCTTCTGAAATCTTAAGGATGTTGAATGGAATGAAGATGAAATGCATTTCTGATAGATGTGTTATGTACTCAAGTCTGTAAAACAGTTACAGAGTGCGTAATTATTTGCTATTATATACTCCACAATGTAAAATCACGCTGTCAGTTCTTTAGCTGGCGTTGGCCTTCGTGCACACCACGTTTTCCCCGAGAACAAGGGATGTCATAATGTATCAGTATAATATATGCCTGGATCAAAGCAGTGTGGCTTTTTGTAATTGACAGATGGAAATTTTGTCAATGCATGGATTTTCTAAATGTCATCTAAATTTTTTGGTACGGTACCCCAGTGTGCTGATAACCGCTGGAACCACCATGGCTGGTTTACGCCATAATCTTTCAATTTAAGTTTTCAGATCTTGATACTTTGTGATCTCCAATTCTATTCTGCTCTCTCCTGATATTGTCACATCAATTATTCACACTTTTGTTTTTTCAATCACCGTTAAATCTGGTGTGTTATGAGCTGACACTTTATAAGTTTGAAATCCCACAATATTTTAACCTGCTCATTTTTACTACTTTTTCAACTATAGGTTCCCACCAATTTTTCTTTACTAATAGATGATAAATTTCCATTGTTCCAGTGAATCATTTTTGTGATTAGGTTATGTCAATGTTTATAATCGGTCTGTGCAATCTTCTTGCGTGAACAGTATATCATGGGTATGTATGATATACTGTCTCTTCTACTTCTTTGCACAATCTTCACTTTGAATCATTTGATGATTTTGGCAACTTTGGGCCAGTCACTGTGACTCAGCCCAATGTACCTGACAGGGTTGTTGTTACGGGGAATATTGTAGGAAGAAGATGCGTTAGATTTATTTGCCGCATTGAGTTATTTGTGAAAATAATAAAGGCGGGAGTACAAATACATATTTTCCACCCCTGGCCATATCATATAATATATTTCTTATTAACTGGACACAAACTGAACTCGACAAGTTGGACCCAAAAGCTACATTAATTCAAATAATTTGTTCTTGAGCAGTCAAAATCAAGCCTTCAGATTCACTTATATAATCACCAAGGCATGGTGTTCTTTTTCAACAATTTGTTTCACCTGAAGTAAACCTCTGCCTCCATTTCTGCAAGAGAAATATAATCTATCGATATCCCTATAAAGATGTAATGTATAGTGAATAGTCATGAGTTTTCTTTTGGGTCCAACTTGTTCAGTTCAGTTTGTGTCCAGTTAATAAGAAGTATATTATATGATACAGCCAGGGATGGAATTCAAATTTTTTTTACTACCAGTTCTGTGGACATGGCTTGGTGGACATGGCTTGGTGGGTGTGGCAGGGGAAGAAAGGATACTTTAAAATCTCCATTTCCTCCCCACTCAAAAGGAAGGTTACTGCAAAATCCCCATTTCCTCCTGATCAGCTGGGATTCAGGAGGCAGAGAATAGACAGGGGCAGGGGCAGCCAGAGGTGGTATTTACTGGTTCTCCGAACTACTCAAAATTTCCATTACTGCTGAATACCACCTCTGGATATGGCCCAGGTATTGATGGCTTTAAGGGTATTTTGGCTATTCAATTGTATCTTTAGCAATTTTGTACTCTTTGCATTCTTTGTTAATCACATTTTTAACTTCTTCCACCTGGTGTTATCCATTTATATTATTATTGTATTCAAATTTGTTATAGCCACAGGGAGCATGATGCAGAAGGCATGTATCCTTTTTTTTAAAGAAAACAGTTTATTTATAGATTTTCCCTTAAGATACATAAGAATACGCTGTTTATGAACAGCATATTCTCTGAGTCAATTTGCTTACATAATAGTATATAATATATTAGAACATGAGACATACATAAAAGTATTTTCTAATTTCTAATTTCTACTACTATTGACCACCCATTGATAAAATAAGTCCCATGTTTGAAAATATTCTGTATCTTCTTTATCTTTTATCTTTAATGTGAACCTATCCATTTCTGCACAATCTAGTATATTTTTAATTACATTTTCTTCTATGGGTGGCTGCTCATATTTCCAGTGCTGTGCACATAGAATTCTTTATTTATTTATTTATTTTATTTATTTTATTTTGTCACAACAATATATGTAGGTATCATACAAAAAGATTATATAGTAAATAAACACATATATGAGTAAATATAAGGAGGTATAAGCATATATATAGGAAGAAGAAAACAAAAACAATAGGACAGGAACAGTAGGCGCGTTTGTGCGCTTATGCACGCCCCTTATGGTCCTCTTAGGAATGGGGTGAGGTCAATAGTAGAAAGTTTTTGGATAAAACTTTTAGGATTATGGGAAGAGACCACAGAGTCAGGTAAAGTATTCCAAGCACTGATGATTCTGTTACAGAAGTCATATTTTCTGCAATCTAGATTAAAGCGGTTGACATAAGTTTAAATCTATTAGTTGCTCTAGTATTATTGCAATTAAAGCTGAAGTAGTCTTTAACAGGAAGGACATTACAATAGATGATTCTGTGAGTTAAGCTTAGGTCTTGTCGAAGGCGACCTAGTTCCAAGTTTTCTAAGCCTAGGATTTCAAGTCTGGTGGGATAGGGTATTTTATTGTTTTCAGAGGAATGGAGAACTCTTCTTGTAAAATATTTCTGGACACGTTCAATTGTATTGATGTCAGAGATGTGGTGAGGGTTCCAAACAGGCGAGCTGTATTCTAGAATTGGTCTAGCAAATGTTTTATATGCTCTGGTTAGTAGTGTGGTGTTTTTGGAAAAGAAGCTACGCAAAATTAGGTTTACAATTCTTAGAGCTTTTTTTTGCTATGTAGTTGCAGTGGGCTTTGGCACTTAGATCATTTGACATGAAAACTCCAAGGTCTTTAAAGGGATGGGGGTTGTCTGTAAGGTAATGTCCATCTAGTATGTATTTAGTGTTTGGATTCTTTTTTCCTATATGTAAGACTGAGCATTTGCTGGTTGAAATTTGGAGCTGCCAATTTTTAGACCAAGCGGATAGATGATCAAGGTCGTTTTGAATGATAGAAGTATTGTCTGTGGTGTTAAATAGTTTGACATCATCAGCAAAGAGAACACAATTACTTGAGAAGTGATCACAGAGATCATTAATGTATAGTATAAAGAGTGTTGGTCCAAGGACGCTGCCTTGAGGAACGCCACTCTTGACAGGAACAGGATTTGATAAAGTATTGCCAATTTTGACCACTTGTTGTCTGTTAGACAGAAAAGCAGATATCCATTTGTGGAGGGGTCCTGAGATGCCATAGGATGTTAGTTTTAGGAGAAGTTTATCTTGTACTACTGAGTCAAAAGCTTTGCAGAAGTCTATGTAAATTGCATCTATTGATTTGCCTTGATCGAGATTTGAAGTCCATATGTTTTTGTAGTGGAGAAGTTGTAAGTTACATGATAATTTTTTCCTGAAACCAAATTGTTTGTTGGAGAGTAGGTTGTTAGTTTCTAAGTGTGAGGTAATGGATTGGTTGATGATAGATTCCATGACTTTGCAGGTGATGCAGCAAAGGGAGATCGGTCTGTAGTTTTCGACTAAGCTGGGGTCTCCTTTTTTGAAGATAGGGATGACTGTGGCTAGTGACCAAAGTTTGGGAAGAGAACTGGTAGTAAAAGCTTTATCAAAGATAATACTTAGGGGTTCTGCTATATTAATGGAAAGTTTTTTTAAGAAGTATGCACATAGTCCATCGGGTCCAATAGAAAGCGATGGTTTTAAGTTGTGAAGAGCTTTTCCAACGTTGTCTTCTGTGAAATCTATATGAGTTAAATCATCATAGTCATTGCTGGTTCATTTGTGGAATGTCGGATATGTGTTATCGGAGTTAACAAAAACTGAGCGAAAGAAAATGTTGAAGAGGTTTGCTTTGACTGTTTCGTCATTGCATTCTTTGTTGTTAGAATCTTTTAGTGGTGGGATGGATCTTGAGTCTTTAAGTTTATTGTTGACAAAATTATAAAAGGCACGATTGGCATTTGTCCGCAGAAGGTTCTCTTCTTGCTTGGTGTGGTAATTTGTGCATTCAGTTTTTATTTGGTTGCATATGTTTCTGTAGCGGTTTTTGAAATTTGTAACATAGCCTTTTTTGTTTCTTTTCCAGAGGGATTTTTTTTTTTGATTGAAGCTTTTTTATTGATATGGGTAGTTTGTTTTTCTTGGTGCCGTCAAGACATAAATATATATTCCGTTTATCGTATTTTTCTGGTACTATGCCTAATAGAAATATTTCTGGTTTATAATCTATGTGTTGCTTTAACATTTTTTATTAACCATGTATGTATTTTCATCCAGTACTTTTTTGCCTGTGCACATGTCCACCACATATGTGCCCGGTGTCTGATTACATTTGGCAAACATGTTTTTAAACATCTTTGCCAGTCTTGCTGGTGGTAAATGCCACCTATAAAACATTTTATACAAATTTTCCTTATATGCAGTTGCCATTGTCAATTTATAATTTCTATCCCAAAGTTTTTGCCATTTGTCTAGTTCTATAGTATATCCAAAAAAAAAAAATTGCCATACTATCATTGTTTTTTTTTTTCACCTGTTCATCGTCCATGTTTAGGCTTAATAAAAAGCTATATATTTTCTTTATTAACTTTTCATTTGTTGCTAATAATATTTGGTAGAAGGCATGTATCCTTTATCACAAAAATACGATCACAAAAAAATATTGAACTAGGGCCATACCAGAGGTGGGTTTCACATATTGTTAGCACCAGTTCTCCCAGCACACACACCATGCTTCACGCACGTGCACACTTTCTGCGCATGCGCCCCGGCCTCAAAAATGTGGCAAAATAGGATGGCATAGCACCGGAATGGGTGGGCCAGCCCACCTGTGATCTCCACTACCGGTTCACCCAAAACCAGTCTGAACCAGCTAAATACCACCTCTGGGCCATACCCACTCTTCAGGAACATGATACATAGGCAGAAATTAGTGGATTTAAAGGTCCTACAGGCAACCAGGACCTACATTATTGATGTCTGCTTTATAGATAATAACTATCATCTTGAATTGCATCTGCAAATTTAGTAGCAATTTAGTGTAACTTCCAGATAGTCTTCACAGGCAGACCTCATATACAACACCCTAAAATCTTGGATCCAAAGGAGGGGTATCTCCCTCCTTTGTGGTTGGTAGAAATGATAAAAAGGCAACCTATGGAACTTCACCCAAAACAACAGTTAGATAGAAGGTAAAGGTAAAGGTTCCCCTCACACATGCATGCTAGTCATTCCTGACTCTAGGGGGCGGTGCTCATCTCCGTTTCAAAGCCAAAGAACCAGTGCTGTCCGAAGACGTCTCCATGGTCATGTGGCCGGCATGACTCAATGCCAAAGGGACACAGAAGGCTGTTACCTTCCCACCAAAGGTGGTCCCTATTTTTCTACTTGCATTTTTAGGTGCTTTCGAACTGCTAGGTTGGCAGAAGCTGGGACAAGTAACGGGAGCTCACCCCGTTATGCTGAACTGCTGACCTTTTGATCGACAAGCTCAGCTTCTTAGCCACTAAGCCACCACATCCCTAACAGTTAGGGATTCAGTGTATCTAACAGTATCTAACTGTAACAGTTAGATATAGTATATCAAATAAGTGGTCCAGCCCAAATGCTTATGACTGTAATTATATTCTGTATTTATTTACTGTACTTTTATTCATTTATTGTACTCAGATAAGAACAAGCAGAAACAATCACATTTTTGACTGATGGTCTTTAGAAATTCAAGCCCCGGGTAGGAATCTAGGAATTACCCAAATAAGATGTAAGATATAACATATACCAAACAAAGTGGATTTTATTTATTTATTTGCAGATCCACAATTGATATAATAAATATTTAATTCTCCTTTTAAATATGTTTAATCCAGCTAATGTGCAGTAGAAAGTGATGGCTTTATAATATCACTTATATAATTTACCTATATCAAATATTAAAGTTCTCACTGTCTCACTGTTTCTCCCTTTCTCTAATTCTTTCCTCAATTCTGCTGACCACAGGTATTGTTATATGTACAAAAATTACCTTTCCTTGGGTAATTGGGTAATCTGCAGTAATATCTCCGGTGTGTTGTGTGCTAAATGGAGATCAGTGTATATCTGAAAATTTATTTTCAACAGCTGTCTTAATTTTACGGTTATACCACATTTGGGAAATTTGTAAATTATGGTTTTTACACATATGCCAATGGATAGCAGTGGCTGTTTTGCTATGACATAATTTATGGTCAATTTGAGCAATTTTTTTACCTCCGTTAATTATGGTTTCATGATCTATACAAAGTCTTGATTTTGCTTCTGTCTGAATCCTTGATTTCATATTATTGTGGTTGGCCACACAGTCACCCAAATGTTTAGAATGGGTTTGACATTATTATTACTATTTAATTTTCACTCCAGACATTTAGATTCAAAGGCAATTTGATTAAATCTCTAAAGTGGATCCACTTTTGGAAACAAACTCCATATTAATTCTATATTTCAACTGGCACATTTCCAATTTAGAATTTTAGTCAGAATTGTTTACATGGATAAATCTACTTTTCCTGTATTGATTCTAATGCTTATAATGAATCAGTTTCAGTTGTTGAGAGAATTCAAAAGAACAAATCTAATCAGTGCAATTTTCCAGGCAGAATCAATTCCTTTCTGTCAATGTGAATTAAAGTAAGAGGAGAAAATTAATACGAAATTTGTGGTGTAGCACTGGAATAAAACTCTAATTATTAGATTCTGAAAGCTCTTCACAAAAGAAAGAAAGCTTGTCCAAGCTTCCCTTATTTCTTCCCTTATTTGTCTTTTTCTTTTAAATCCTGCTAATGTTCCTTATTTCTCTTCTTCCAGATGATGATAATGATGACATCATACTGAATAAATCCACTGTAGGAAGAATATCATTTCATGATATCTCTCTCTCTCTCTCTCTCTCTCTATTTTCTATCTGTCCGTCCATCCATCTATCTATCTATCTATCTATCTATCTATCTATCTATCTATCTATCTATCTATCTATCTATCTATCTATCTATCTATCTATCGCAGTGGTGGGATTCAAGTAATTTAACAACCGGTTCTTTGCCCTAATGATTTCTTCCAACAACCAGTTTGCCAAACTGATCAGAAAGTTAGCAACCGGTTCTCCCGAAGTGGTGCGAACTGGCTGAATCCCACCACTGATCTATCATCTAGGTCTGTGCTTTTAATCTTCTATCTGCTCATCAACTCAATAGGAGAGCTTGTAGTAAAATCTCCCAAACAACCCTTACAATTATTAAATTTGCAGATCGGTTTGGTAATCATTATTGTTTGGTAATTAATTATCTCTCAGCAGCTATTAAATGATTTAAAGACAAAGTTTTGAGTATGACGCTATATGGTGCTCAGCACTGTGTTCCTACTGTTCATAATGATTCTCCTAGTTTAGAAACATTCCAAACTATAAGTTCCTTATTCAACTTCCAATGTCCTAATATGACTGAAATTAGGCTACAGGAGGCCCAATTAAGTCTTTGGTGTCTTAGATACTGCCTGAAACAAGAGTATGGGGAACTTCTTTAGTTCATCTCATATTGTTGGATGGATTCTCTTCCAAAGTAAGGAGCAAAGTAATGACGATTTGGCATACTACATATTGTAGTCTTACCTTGTTAGCAGTGCCTGCTTTGGGACTTGATCAAATCATGGCTGAACAGAAGTAGAGGTTTTAGAAGATATCCAAAATTATAGATCCGAGGTCTCACATCACTTTTATAGCACAATCGCTGTTTATTCATCCTCTGTCTCCAGCTATTTATATAACATATAGCTTCTACATAGGAGACTGTATTCTTTGATTCAGATTGTGGTGCTACCTATTAGCGCACCAACTGGTGGATATATAAGCTTTCCATATAAAAGGCATTAAAGCCTTCATATACACAAAAAGCACAGGAATGCAGTGACTCAGTGGCTAAGACACTTAGCTTGTCGATCAAAAGGTTGGCAGTTCAGCGGTTCGAATCCCTAGTACCGTGTAATGGGGTGAACTCCCATTACTTGTCCCAGCTTCTGCCAGTTCAAAAGCATGTAAAAAATGCAAGTAGAAAAATAGGATCCACCTATCCACCTTTGGTGGGAAGGTAATAGCGTTCCGTGCACCTTTGGCGTTTAGTCATGCCGGCCACATGACCATGGAGACGTCTTCAGACAGTGCTGGCTCCTTGGCTTTGAAATGGAGATGAGCACCGCCCCTTAGAATCAGGAATGACTAGCACATATGTGCAAGGGGAGCCTTTATCTTTACCTTTATATGCAAAAAGCACATGTCCACTTCATCATGTTCCTTGAGGAGCGAGACTAAATTATACCCCTGGTGTTTCTGCAATAGCATTGGAATGGATATTAATGAAAGCTCTTCTTCCTTTCCATCCATTTTGTAAATGAATACCTTAAGCCTCAGTAAGGAATGTGTATGTAAGCCTTTTTACACAGATTTAGTTAAGAATTTATAGATCTTGGAGAAAATGATTTATTTAGCAGGAGTGAACTCAAACTCAACTATGATTACCCATTCAGAGGTAGAAAAAAGAAATAAAGACTCAGAGGAATACTGGGTTTGAAAAAAAAATGGCTTATTTTGATATCAAACATTTCCAGTTACAGCTTTTCAAGTGATTATTAACTGATATTTCATATCTGTGCTCCCCATCTCTATGCGTATACAATATGTAAATGTATTAGTCTGTAGGGAAGTAAGGAAAACAGAAAATCAAAGAAAGTAAGATAAGCAAAACAAAAAGTAGTAGTTTGATGGAATGTAGCACATTGAAAGAAAGCAGAATTTCTTGCTTAATCTTGAGGGGTTTTTCCCCTTCATAAGACAATGATACATTTTAATTATATATGACTTAGCACTAATTTGATCATTTTCCTTCATGATAGAAATGCAAATTCAACAGTATGATATTAACTTCCCACCTTACATAAGACAGGCAAAAAAAGACAAAAAGACTGTAAGAGAAACCAGAACTTATTTGATATATAAATCAAATCAAATATTTATTACAGTCACAGACTTGCGTAAGGTGGATTACAGTCATTACAAATATTTGTAAGTATGATTTTGATTTGATTTGGGTGGGAAATCAGAAGAGATCTCAGATTTATTGTGCCTCTGAATCAGGGATACCTTTACTACTGGTCTGCAGTGGGATCATGCGTGTGCACGCGCTTGCTCCTGCACATGTGCAGAAGTTTCCTGATGACATTGGGGTCAATGGGCGGAGCCTCCCTCCAGTTTTACATCCGGTTCACAAGAACCGGTCCAAACAGGGGACAACCCACCACTGCTCTGGATCATTTTTCTTTCTCGGCTGTAAAACCAATTTTCCTTGCAAATCTTTTTTTTTTGTTTTGTTAGGCAAAGCATCTTATCATTTTCACCCACACCTCATATTTGCAGGTGTGCTTTTCACTTTCTTTCTTTGCTTTATAACAGGGGTCTCCAACCTTGTCAACTTTAAGACTTGTGGACTTCAACTCCCAGAGTACCTCAGCCAGCTTTGCTGCTGAGGAACTCTGGGAGTTAAAGTCCACAAGTCTTAAAGTTGACAAGGTTGGAGACCCCTGCTTTATAACATCCCAGCACATATAGAGGCAGAGACTTAAAAACATGGACAGATAGACTCTCCTAAATATACACCAAAATAGCATGCTTTATGGCTGACAGATCTCTATAATCTGGGACAAAAAATGCATTGTAAAAAGAAAAGGACAAAGTACCCAAACTCTCTTACAGTGAAGGTCAAATGTTAATGGAGTTACAGGGTCAAGGAGTGGCAAAGAGAAGTCATTTCTACAAGTTTGTGGGAACATTTGAAATTGAACAAATTGATGTTCCTGACTCCAAATCCTTGTTCTTGCTTCCAGGTAATTCAGTGAGGTGTGATGACCTGGGGCTTGGCACAAAGGCAACACAGCCAGAGAACCAGTATGAATCCGTTTATTGGCATCAACTCTGCCCCCAACATCCCTTTTACGGCCTGGAGAAAAACTCTCCCACAAACTCCAATCCAAATGCTGTAAACAGAATGACTGCAATCAATCATTCCAGCAGGATTCACTCCAGAGCCCCAGACAGGACAAGATAGGCACATAGTAGCACAGCAGTAGCACAACTTCCCTCAAAGTCAGGAGGGAATACCAGGAATGCAGGCCACAACTCTCAACACCAGATTAATTCAGTGTTTGTTCTCAACAAACGCCCCTCCCAACTGCCTCTCCTTTAAACTCCAACCCCAGGTGTGCCTTGTGAAGGAAATTGGAGCCCTTTCTTTCCTCATAAGCCACGCAACCCACATTGCTCTCTTCTGCATTCTTCCCTGCAAGCCCTAGGATAAGGAGGGGGTAGGCCTTGGTCTTCATCTGAACCAGGGGTGAAATGTAAAATTTGTTACTACCGGTTCTGTGGACATGGCTTGGTGGAGGGTGTAATGTGATTGGGTGGGCATGGTCAACTTTTTTTTTTACTTTTAAAAGCATTTTTAAAACCTCTTTGGCCAAAGAGGTTGTAAAAAAAATGCTTTTAAAAGCCTCTGATAATCAGGCAACTCACCTGGGATTGCCAGAGGAAAAAAAAGCTTTTAAAGTGTTCTGACATCCCAGCTGAATTGCCTGATCGCCAGAACCTTTTAAAAGCTTTTTTTTTGTAGAAAAAATGCTTTTAAAGGGTTCTGACGATCCCAGCTGAGCCGTGCAATCATCAGAGGCCTGTTTTTTTTCTTTTAAAAGCACTTTTTCTATCAAAGAAAAAATGCTTTTAAAAGTAAAAAAAAAAACCCTCTCCAAACCACCTACCACCGTTGTTATCAGATCCGGTGATCCGGTCCAAACCGGGAACATATTACCCCTGATCTGAACCCCCTCTCCCCTGTTCTACCTCTCCCCTGCTTTGCCCAGCCTGACTTTGCCCTCCACAGCCAACAGAGCCACTCTCTCACTCTCTGTCAGCTGTTCATCTTCCATCTCAGATTCAGACTCCGATGGGGGCATGACATGAGGTTTATGTCGGGAAAAGAAGGAAAAGACTGATTACACACTGGAATGAGTTAAGATGGATTTAGGCTGTCTTAGCACTGGCTGTGGATAAAGGTTTTCATGTCATGAAAACATCTTCCCCCAAACAGTTAGTAATGCATCTTGATATCACAATGAGCAGGATGTGAAGACTAAAACTTGGCAACTCCAAATCTCAACCAGCAAATGCTCAGTCTTACATATAGGAAAAAAGAACCCAACACTAAGTACTTGCTTGATGGACATTACCTTACAGATGACCCCCATCCCGTTAAAGACCTTGGAGTTTTCATGTCAAATGATCTAAGTGCCAAAGCCCACTGCAACTACATAGCAAAAAAAGCTCTAAGAGTTGTAAACCTAATCTTGCGTAGCTTCTTTTCCAAAAACACCACACTACTAACCAGAGCATATAAAACATTTGCTAGACCAATTCTAGAATACAGCTCGCCAGTTTAGAACCCTCACCACATCTCTGACATCAATACAATTGAACGTGTCCAGAAATATTTTACAAGAAGAGTTCTCCATTCCTCTGTAAACAACAAAATACCTTATCCCACTAGACTTGAAATCCTGGGCTTGGAAAACTTGGAACTCCGTCGCCTTCGACAAGACCTAAGTTTAATCTAAGAATCATCTATTGTAATGTCCTTCCTGTCAAAGACTACTTCAGCTTTAATTGCAATAATACAAGAGCAACCAATAGATTTAAACTTAATGTCAACTGCTTTAATCTAGATTGCAGAAAATATGACTTCTGTAACAGAATCATCAGTGCTTGGAATACTTTACCTGACTCTGTGGTCTCTTCTCATAATCCTAAAAGCTTTAACCAAAAACTTTCTACTATTGACCTCACCCCATTCCTAAGAGGACCATAAGGAGTGTGCATAAGCGCACAAATGCGCTTACCGTTCCTGTCCTATTGTTTTTCTTTTCTTCTATACCTTTATATACTATATAACCTTTCTGTATGATAGTTACATATATTGTTGTGACAAATAAATAAATAAATAAATAAATAAAAATAAAATAAGCCCAAAGGATAGGTTTTACTTGATTCAGATTTAACAAGTAGTATGCTGGATAGTTTTGCTTTTTAATATTCACTTTCAACTTGATAGGAAAAATGTTTCTGAATTATGTTTCTAAGTTTTGGGGTGAAATTCTCTTGGGAAAAGAGGGGGAGGAGGGGGAGAGGGAGAGAGAGATATTTTTAATATATACATTTATCTAACCATAAAATATATTCTATATGTAGGAGTAATATTAATTGATTAATAAAGCATCTTGATGAAACTGTTTTACATCTTATATATTACATGACCGAAATTTGTCCATACTTAAAGAAATAGAATCACCTGAGACTGAAAGCAAGAGTTGTAAAAAAGGAACTGACTGCTGCCTGCCAGCAATTCGGCAGTTCGATTCTCAACAGCTCAAGTTTGATTCAGTCTTCTATCCATCTAAGGTTGGTAAAATCAGGCGCCAGATTGTTGGGGGCAATATACTGACCCTGTAAACCACTTAGACAGGGCTGTAAAGCACTGTGAAGTAGTATGTAAGTCTAAGTGCTATTGCTATCAGTGACTGTAGAATTTGGTCAACTCACAGAAGACATCAGTATAATGAACACTATATTATATCTGTTGTGTCTGCGCCCCCCGAGCCGGGCCCCCTGCCAGAAAGTGACTCAGAAAGTGAGGGGGAATGGCCATCAGGACTTACCTCTGGAGCACCGGCTTCCCTGGCTCAGCTCCAGGAGTCAGAGGCAGGCCAGGAGGAGGAGATAACGAGGCCTCCGTTCCCTGACTCTTTCCCCCCCCAGGCCATGCCTCCAGACCCGGCTGATGGCAATCAGGCCTGGCTGGACCCTAGGTTTCATAGGCAGGAGAGATGGAAACAACAGAAGCAGGGGTGGGGCAGGAGTCATGGAGCCACACCCCACAGGGTATAAAAGCAGCAAGGGCTGCTATACCACATGGCAAGCAAATCAACTGTTTAGAGGGAAAGAACTTGAGCTGAAGTACTGTTTGTTCCTGGTTTCCTGGCTGACTCATCGGCATCAAGAGAGATAACAGAGACACTTGGCAGATGCTCATTAGTTTGCTGCCAGAACTGATAGTTGCCATGGACTTATTTGCCGGCTAATTAAGTAATCGCTCATATCTCCCGGACTGAGGAGGGGGACAGAACAATATCTCTGACAGTTTCAGAGGCTGCTCCTCTAGCATGGTACAGATTTGAAAGAAATGTCCTTCCTCTCCACCCACCAAAGGGAGCACTGCATACCATATTAAAATTAGCCCTCTCTTAAGTTTGAAGACAGTAACATGACTTAAGTATGTAGCAATCTGGAAGTGGAATGAGGAGTAAAAAAAAAAATCTTTAGGGGGGGACTATCAGGTATGATCAAATATTGACATCCAAAAGTCATTGCTGTGTGCTGAAAGCCTACATGGACAATTGAATTAAGAAAAAAAAAATAAGAATTACAATTTCTAATTTATTCTCTTTGCCCAAAATGAAACAAAATTATCAGAAGAACTTGGAAGACACAAGCATAAACCTAATGGGATAAATCAGTAGTGAAATCCAATTTTTTTCTGTGGGCATGGCTCGGTGGGCGTGGCTTGGTGGGCGTGGCAGGGGAAGGATAGTGCAAAATCTCCATTCCCTCCCCATTCCTGGGGGAGGATATTGCAAAATCCCCATTCCCTCCCCAGAAGTGGCATTTGCCAGTTCTCTGAACTGCTCAAAATTTCCACTACCGGTTCTCCAGAACCAGTCAGGAACTGCTGGGTTTCACCCCTGGGATAAATACACTTCAGCCCAATATCTAAAAATATGAATGCAGGTAGTGGATTAACTCTTGTGATGCCTTTGAAATACAACTTGAAATACAACTTGGGATTTGAAATATGGTCCTAAGGAACTTAAGTTTGAACTTTTTTTTAAGGGGGCAAAAAAAGGTATATGGAACTAATAATTGTGTGCAAATGTGGGCTGAATGTATTTGTAGGGCAGGAGGAATATGCAATGGTCCTTTAGCATACCAAAAATGTAGGCCTGTGATCAAACTGTAGATCACATATACCAGTCCGTAATCTGATTTTTTTAAAATATGAATGATGCTATGGTTTAATGGTTAGATGGCTTAGACATTGGTATTCGAACATAGGTCTTTTTAACATTTATATTTTACTGTGTTCTAGTAATCCAGATGAAATGTTAATATATATTGCTCGTCCATATATGATCTGTGCCATGTGCTAAATTAATAATTAAGTAGGTCTGTGGCAGAACTTTGGGGGTTTGGGAGTATTGTACTTATTCCCTATGGTGGTTATAGCATGAAATATAATACTGAGATAGTGAAATAATATAATCTACTCAACTCACTGAAATATGATGCTCTTGCATATATTTTTAACTAGGAAGTAGCTGAAAGGGATTTTTGAGTGTCCCATTTTGCACACTATAATCATCCTCCTGAGGGCACATTAGTTCAGTTAAATCCTATGGGAATCACTATGAAGAAACTTATAATGTAACTTCATAATGAGAGAACAAAATTTCAGAAAGCTAAAAAAACAAATTTTGGCACAGAATTTGTTTCAGTGTCTTAAAACCCTCAGCATAAGGCTATCAGAATTAGTCTGCATGCTCCATTCTGTTTTATCATTTGACCTTTATTTTATCAGCTGTCCTGAAGATGGATTCACGACGGAGTCTTACTGGGAGAAAGAGAGTGAGAATAGCTCCTATCACTTATACAATGTAAGCCGCCCTGAGTCTTCGGAGAAGGGCGGGATATAAATGTAAAAAAACAACAACAAACTTTACTAGGCAATAAATGTATGACAAGAGAATAACAAAATAACAGAATTAGAAGGGACCTGGGAGGTCTTGTAGTCCAACCCCTGCACAAGCAGAAGACCCCATACCATTTCAGACAAGTGGCTGTCCAATCTCTTCTTAAAACCTCCAGTGGTAGAGCACACACAATTTATGGAAGCAAGTCATTCCACTGGTTAACTGTTCTCACTGTCAGGAAATTTATCCTTATTTCTAGATATTTTTCGGTCTATAAGATGCACCAGTGTATAAGATACACCAAGATTTTAAAGAGATAAGTAAGGGGAAAAAAAGTTTTTTGCCCTCCCTGGCCCCCAGGAGCACTCTGCAGGCCTCCCAAACCCACTGTGCACCCTGTTTTTGTGAAAAATGGCCCCATTTTTCACAAAAAGGGAATGAACGGGGTGGGGTTCAGGAGGTCCAAAATGGCTGTATTTGGTATATAAGAGGTACTAATATTTCCACCCTCTCTTTTTTTTGGGGGGAAGAGTACATTTTATACTCTGAAAAATATGGTAGTTTAGTTGCTTCTTGTTCTGCCTACAGGTGCATTGAAGAATAGGTTGACTCCCTCTTCTTCGTGACAGCCCCTTAGATATTGGAACACTGCTATAATGCAGAACTTTAAAAATTATCTGCATGTGAAAACAAAGTATCAAGCTTTTATTCTATTCAGTCTACATCTTCGTTTTTAACTACAAATTAAAACCACAAAAGAGGGGTTACAGAAGATACTGAGAGGGATATTTTGAATTGTCAAAGCAAACTCTACCTCTACAGCAGGGGTGGCAAACACAAGGCCCACGAGCCGGATCCGGCCCATGATGTGGTCAGATATGGCCTGTGGGGCCGTCCTGGAAAATGTAAGGGGCCGGCCCATGTTGCTTCAGCCCAGTCTACCCAATGCAAAGAGAAAACATCAGGCCAGCATGGCTTCGGCCTGGTCTACCCAATGTGAAGAGGAAACATGCCAGCAGTTTGGGGAGTTGTGTCAAGCTGCCCACGCCCACCCAGCTGGCCATGCCCACTCACCCGGCCATGCCCAGTGAGTGGCATCAAGCTGGCCACACCCATCCAGTCAGCCATGCCCGCCTGGCCCCCCAAGTCAACCACAGCCCTGATGCAGCTCTCAATGAAATTTGACACCCCTGCTCTAAACTTCATTTTAGATCTCATTCAAAGTATGCCAGCTTCTGTGAAGATCAAAGAGAAACAACAATTCATTCTTCAAAAGTCAAGTTTTTTTCATTTACGTGCACAGAAAATAGACCAACAAGAACACTGCTGATCTAACCCTTAGTACTATACTGGGGATAGCCTCTACAGAGGTCAAAGTAGAGATTGCATTGACTAAAGGAGTAGACCAGTGCTTCTTGTCTGATGTCTACTATTCCAAAACAAAGTTGTTATGAATATATAAACATATGAAAATAGAAAATACACTTTTTTGGTTGTCTAAAAATATGTATGAAAAATATGCATAATCTCTTAAAACAGAAGCCCAGGGAACTGGGAAGAATAAATTATAGGTAAAGGCATTATTCAAATCCGCATAATTTTAGGAGTGCATAACAATACTTTAAAATGTTGTGCTCCTCACTGATATCATACATGCCTAAGGACTGCAGTGAAGCAGGCCAAGTACTTGTGAATGCTTTGTTACTGTTTTAGGGTTTGGGAATGTAATGTCATGTAAAGTTGGCATAATACTTGGGGAGGGGTTTCACAGTACAGTATTACCTTGCATTCTATTACCTGGCAGCAAATAAGGCCATAAATGGGCATAGCTATAAATTATCATCCTTACCTTCATACATGTTAGTGTACCAATAATTTAGAATCCAGAAGGAGGAAAAAGAATTCAGCATTCCTTCTTCTATATGCACAATTTATTCACTGCTAGATCTTGAAAAACAGGAACTGACTTTTATTAGAGAATAGGCAAATTCTCTGATTCTCTAATTCGATAATCGGGACATTAGGGATTGTTGGGGGTTACCTCCTTGTTCTCTGTGTAGAATTTTTAATATATGTATCATATAACAAGATTATTGTGCAAAATTCATGTTAATCTTTGCCCAGAAAGAAATTTGTTACCAGTTTTGCTATCCTGAAAAGAAGTAAATGTAACCCAGCAGTTCATGACTTGTACAAGAAAAATGGGTGGTTTCTTAGAAGAGAGAAATGATTAGTATAATAAGAAGAATTTTAAGGAACCAGGGTACCTTTAGAGTTATTCCTCAAAGCCATCTCTGTGAAGGGTTTGAAGAAATTAAGGGTCTGCCTGCACACATTCTTTCTGGTCCCCAATTTTATCTGAAAAAAACTAAAGCAACTGTGAATACATTAATTCTGATTTGTAAAGTTGTCATAGCATATGAGATTGAATAAAATATTTGCTGTAAGATCCAGTAATATATCAGTCTCAGCTTACATTCTTTTACAATTTAGCATTTCTTCAAATGACACAAATCTCTCAAAATCAAAACTGAACATGTCCTGATTCCTTGCTAATGCCACTGGCCTGGGTATCACATATTCATAAGAAATGTTAGATGAGAAATTATTACTACCATAAAATTCCCTTTTATGACTCTGTAATCCCTTAATTTGGGGTAGATTCGGGGCAACTGGATGGAGTTCAGCATTTATTGGTTGACGCCATTCCTGACACCACATGGAGTTCACAACAGATATTTTTTTCTTTGTGTCCTAGGAGAAAAACATCTGTCACTAACTTATTGTAGAGAAGGAGGGGGGACATAATAGCTGCCTTCCAGTATTTAGAGTAGCTGTCACAAAGAAAAGAGGATTGACTTATTTTCCAAAGCACCAGAGGGCAGGACAAGAAGTAATGGGTGGAAGAATGTTAAAGTGAGATCCAGTCTAGAACTAAGGAGAAATTTTCTGACAGTAAGAGCAATTAATCAGTGGAATACTGCCTCCAGTGTTATGGTATCTGGCCTTTGCCAGTTACATAACAGAAGACATTTTGTTATATTCAGAAAATAACATAACATCTGTGATATTCAAATTCAAAACCTTTATTGTCATTATACATCATTTATTTATTTATTTTATTTTGTCACACAGTATATATAAGCATAAGCATGAAATGACTATATAATATATAAGCATATATATAAGTATGAGTATGTAATAACTATATTAATTGGATATAGTGGAAGGAAACAATAGGACAGGAACAGCAGGCATGTTTGGGCTCTTATGCACACCCCTTATAGACCTCTTAGGAATGGGGTGTGGTCAATAGTAGACAGTTTTTGGTTGAAGCTTTGGGGATTTTGGGAAGAGACCACAGAGTCAGATAGTGTATTCCAAGTATTAACAACTCTATTACTGAAGTCATATTTTCTGCAATCAAGATTGGAGCGGTTAACATTAAGCTTAAATCTATTGTGTGCTCGTGTATTGTTGCGATTGAAGCTGAAGTAGTTTTTGACAGGAAGGACATTGTAATAGATGATTCTATGAATTAAATTTAGGTCATGTCGAAGGCGGCAGAGTTCTAAATTTTCTAAACTCAGGATTTCAAGTCTGGTGGCATAAGGTATTTTGTTGTATTCAGAGGAGTGGAGAACTCTTCTTGTAAAATATTTCTGGACATGTTCAATTGTATTGATGTCAGAAATGTGGTATGGGTTCCAGACAGTCGAGCTGTATTCAAGAATTGGTCTAGCAAATGTTTTATATGCTCTGGTTAGTAGTGTAGTGTTTTTGGAGAAGAATATATACAACGAAATTGGTTTAGCCTCTACTGGTGCAGTCCATACAAGAATACAAGACAACAACATGAACAATATAAAGAATAATCCTTATACAAGTAGTTGAGGGGGGAAAAACTAGTCATACATTTCCATATGTATGTCATATTCTGTGCAACATGTATATTATTCTAGTGTATGATCTTATATCATGGTATATATATATATTACACACTATGCTGGCATCAGTGAAATTTGTCACATTAATCTGTTTGTGGTCCTATATTGTGTTTAGGATATACAAGAATCCTAGTAAGATTAAAAATGGGATTGAAACAAAGAAACTGGACACTGTGGGAGCTACATAAAATTATTGAAAGGATTTATTATTTATAAAAAGAACTTTCATAAATTGGAAAAGGTTCAACAGTATGACACAACCTCTTCTATCAATTTCCTGATCAGAGTTTGTAGCATTGATCATATTGCTTCTGAGAAACTTGGGCATAAAAGCATTACAACATTGGAATATATAAGGAAAGAAATGAACATAAATGGATCCATCATTGTCAAATTAGTTTTGAACATTTCAATAACTCAGAATAGGGAAGACGTTACTTGAGATGCCAGAGATCCTGTTAGCTGCAGACAACAAATATTTTACTATTGTCTGAAGCCTTTTTCACTGAGGTGAAGAATCAAATGGATCTATAGAAGTCAATTTCTGCATTAAGTTGTGGAACAGCTGGAAAGCATCAACTTCTTTACAGATACATTGTATAGGATAGAAATCCAATACATGGCAGTCTGTCAACTCTCAAAGATGGAACTGTGTATCCTTACAGAATTGATATCAGGTTGCAAAATTCAGTACATTTTTTTTAGTTGAATTTAAAACTTTGTTCACTCAGAATGAAAAGAAACTCACCCGTGCTATGAAATCTGTCAATCCAAATAGCTGAAAAGCAAGTTACAAGCAATTTATGAAAGTGATTAGAAAAATAAGTATGCAAATCCAGTGTCCTTTTGAAGGTACTGATCCAGTAGTGAAATCTGAACTGGTTTACTACTGGTTCACTGGCTGCGCATGCATAGTGCACACAACACACCAAATGCGAGGTGCCTGCGCATGCAGTGCATGCCAAAAGAAGGCATGGGGTTAGTAGAACAGTGTGCGGGGGGAGTGATCAGCGGTGGCGCGCAATCTTTTTTTTAACTTTTAAAAGCATTGTTTTTACAACCTATTCGGCCGAAGAAGTTGTAAAATATGGTTTTAAAAGTAAAAAAAAGGGTCTGACGATTGCGCAGCTCAGTGTGAGATGAGGGGGGAGTTTGAGGTGCATGAATGGGGAACATGTGCACATGTGCAGGGAATGCAGACACATGCGCAGGGGACATGCTATGCATGGGGGCGCTTGCATTGCATTTAGGGGGTTTGGGCACATGCACGTGCATTCACTCGTGTGCATGCATGCTTTGGGCACCAAAAAGGTTGACCATCGCTGACATAGATCATCTTTGTCCAGGATGATGGGCTCCCAACCTATCTCCCAACAATTCATATTTGCCTTTTCAATTAAATCCATCCATCTTTCTTCTGTTAATCCTCTTCCCTTTCCTTTCACCTTTCTCAAAGGGTCTTCTCAAAGGAGCTGGGCAAGTCTTAACATTTATGCCTTGGGCGTGGCCATGACCGTGGTGGGGTAAGGACCTTTCCTTCACTTCACAGGGCTTATTAATGAAGATTTATGAGGATTTATGCTGTTTGGAATGCACCGTTATGGATGAAAGTTAATAAATCATGAAGTGAAAGTGTTAATAGCCCAGCAGACTGAATTTAAAACTGGTAGGTCATCTGAAACTGCTTGAATTAAGGAGTTTTTACAGCGTGGGGGTGACCGAGCCGACTGGCAGACACGATAAGTTTGGAATAAATTGTTGTCTTTTGCTTTTCCTATTATAACTATCGTGTTCTGTGTTAAAAAAAATTTTTTATTGCTGAGGCTAAGGAGTGAATATTAAAGACTGAATTTGTTAATGAGAAGAATTTAACTGAAGAGAAACCGATCTTTTGTGTTGGACTGACTGGCAGCAATAGGATTTCACTGGGCGGATAATTTTTTTTTATTTTTTTTTATTTTGAGAGGAAATTAATAGCTTGTTTATATCACAGAAAACAAAAAAAGGACTTTGTTTTGAAGTTTAAGCTGGTTTTTTTTTTCTTTCTCCTTTGCTGACGTGGAGAAAAAATGGCGCTGATTATTGTTTAAAAGCTGTGAGATATCTGTGTTTCTTTGTGGAGTGACTATGAGTCACAAGCTACTGAGAGATAACGAGTGCAAATAAGCCGCTTCGCTTCAATTAAAAGACTGCCGTCCCTTGATCTTCATTAAGACCCTCTGTAAAATTGGTTTGGAATACTAGTTTGGAAAATTTTTTAGGTTTTTTCAAAATGACTCAACAACTTTCAGAAACGCAGCAACTTGCTGCAGCTTTAAATAAAATTGGGGAAAAAATAGCAGGACTATCAGAGCGCATGGATAATATGACATTGGAAATGACATCGGAAATGAAAAAGATGAAACAAGAGATGAATGAAAATTTTGCAAAGCAAAGAGAGGAAATGACAATTATTAAAGATGAAATGGAGCAGATCCATGTACATGAGGTAAAAGTGGATTGGCAAATTGGTGAAATATTTTATAAAAATGAGCAGCAAGATAAGAGAATTTGTCTCTTGGAAGAAGAGATGAGGAAATATAATTTGGTTATCCGAGGAATTTCAGAAGAAAAGGAGGATAAATTGAAACAGCGGGTTTTGAAATGGATTAATGATCTGGATACGCAACTTACGTTTACAATAGCAGACCTGGCAAGTGTTTTTAGAATTGGATATAGAAGGCAAAATGGCTCTAACAGGAATGTGCTTGTCAGGTTCGCAAATCTTGGTGACAAGTTGGAAGTTATGGCCAAGATGAGAGAGATGGGAGATGCTTTGAAGTTTGAAGGGAAGACTATTCAAGTCTTCCCGGATATATCAAGAGAAGAAAGGGCATGGAGATTTTTTTTAAAACCAATTACAAAAGTTTTGAGAGATAATGGAATTAAATATAATTGGAGGCCACCACAACAATTGAAATTTTTTATAAAGGAAGAATGCGTACAATCACCCCAGATATAGATGCATTATTATATTTACGGAGCTTGGACTGATTGAGATGGAGGATTTAATGGAGATAAAAGATCAAATGCTTAAGATGGGTGGAACATACGGAAACATCAACCCCAGAAGAAGAAAAGGGGCTATTGGAGGCAAGACTCTAAAGGGTTAAAGAGGAAAGAAATATCACCTGTGTTGGTTGAACAGAAGAAAAGTCGTGAGGATACAGTAGGAGAAGAAGCAGATAAGAGTCTTGGAAAATATGAAGCTGAATGCGGAGAGAACCATCACTATCTTTTTTTGAGTGATGAATTTAAATAGACAGCCCGAAAGAAGTGGCCCGGCATTGGCACGCCCCTCCCCCATTCTCTTTATAGAGGCGAATCCGATGAGGATGTGGGGGAAGAAGATTGTTTGTATTTTATTGTTTTTTTTTTTTTTTTTTTCTTATCGTTTTTATATGTTAAATGTTGGTTATATGGGAGTTTAATGTTGGGTTGTGGGCACAGAAAGGAAGATGCGGGATAGGATTAAAAATTTATATTTTAAATGGGAGTTATAAAATAATGTCATGGAATGTGAAGGGTACAGGAATCAGATTAAAGAAGAAGATTGGAACTTAAGATTAAAAGAGATTTACCAGATATTTTATTTTTACAAGAAACCCATCAGAAATCTGAAGATTCAAATAGAATGTATATAAAAGGTATGCAAATATATGAAAAAGCATTTGGAACTTCAAAAGCTAGAGGAGTTGCAACACTGATATCAGATAGGGTGTACTTTGAAAACATAAGGTAATTTTGGATGAAGATGGAAGATATGTAATAATTGTTGGAAATCTTAATGAGGAAAAAGTGACACTTGTTAATTTATATTTACGAATGAAAACAAAGAGAATTTCTTGAAAAATAACAAAATTTTGGAGAATGAAAGTGTAGGAAAGTAATTGTGGCTGGGGATTTTAATTTAATCAGAGATAAAATAGACAGTACTAATCCCACCCGCTGTGGAGGAGCAAATAAAATGGGGATTTTAAATATGTGGATGCTTCAAACGGCGTGGTTGATGTGTGGAGAGAGGTTAAAGGAATTGAAAGAGTATATACTTTTTTTTCTAAGATATATAATACATATTCTAGAATTGATTATATTTTTCTTTCTAAAGATTTGTTGAATAATGTGGATAAGGTAGATGTGGGAATTTTAAAGATTCTGATCATGCAGAAGTTATGGTGGATTTAGATTTTAATTTTGAGAAAAAAGAAGCTATTGGAGATATGAGGAGAAACTGTATAAAATGAAAAGGATAAAAATGGATATTTAAAAAATGGGAGGAAAGTTGGAGATTGAATGATAACGGAGAGGTTAAATTTGAAATTGTTTGGGATACAATGAAAGCAGTATTTAGAGGGGAAAGTATTAAGTTATCAAGTAAGAAATATAGAAACTATAAGAATAAAATGGAAAGAGATAAAATCAGATTAAAGAATTGGAAAATCAATTTTGCTTACTAAAGAAAAAAAATTCTTCAGGAGCTTAATATGTTAAGAAATAAAATGATAGAAGAAGATACAGAGTTAGTAAAAAGAAATTTGAGATATTTAAATAGGAATTTTTTTGAATTTAGTAATAGAAATTCTAAATTATTGGCAAAGATGGCGAAAACTAAAAAAGAGAGGAGAGAAATGGGAGTTTTGATAGATGATAAAGGTACAAGATGTTATAAAATTAGAGTAATGTGAAGTGGTTAGAAATTTTTTTCAGAATCTATATTCAAAGAAACCAATTAATCGGGGAAAATTGCAAAGCTATTTAGAAAAGTATGTGGTGAAAATTGATCAAACATATAAGGAATTGATGGAAGAAGATATAACACAAGATGAGATTAATGGAATAATACAAAAATTAAAATTAGGGAAAGCTCCAGGTGAGGATGGATTACCTGTTGAGTTTTATAAAGAATTTAAAGAATTAATAATACCAAGATTGCAAAAATTATTCAATGGAATATTACATGGTGGAGAAGTACCTTCGTCATGGAATAGAACGGTGATATCCCTAATTCCTAAACCAGATAAAGATTTAGAAAGGATTGAGTCCTATCGGCCCATTTCTTTAATTAATCAGGATGCAAAGATATTTACTGCTATTATAAGTAATAGATTAAATAGATTTATAGATAGATATATAAGTTATAATCAAGTAGGTTTTGTGAAGGGTAGATACATGAGTGATATTGTTAGAAGAGTATTAAATATTATAGATGTAGCTGAATATAATGGTGATAAAATTGGTATAGTATCATTGGATATTTTAAAGCTTTTGATTCTGTACAATGCGAAACTATTAAAGTAATTGTGGAGTCTTTAGGCTTTGGTAATAAGTTTATACATGTTATTTCAAAATTGTACCAAAAGAGCAGTGCAAGAGTGAAGGTGAATGGAATATTAACTGAAGAGATAAAATTAGAAGCTGGTACGAGACAAGGATGTCCCTGTCCCCAACATTATTTTTATTGGCTATGGAAATATTGACAAAATGATAGAAAAGATGAAGAATTAGAAGGATATAAGGGTATAAGATAAATTTGTATGCGGATGATACTTTAATTATTTTGAAAATGTAGAGAAAGACCTGAAAAGATATATAAGCATTTGATAGAATTTGAGGAAATGACAGGATTGAAAGTAAATTGGTCAAAGTCAGAATTATTGATGGATAGTAATGGTAATGAGTCTGAGAATATGCAAGAGCAATTTGGGATAAGGATTAAAACACATTGAAATATTTGGGTATAGTGCTTTCACCAAGGTTAAAGAATTGAAAAACTTAATTATGATGTGGTGATTAATGAAATTGAGAAGAAGATAGATAAATATAAAATGTTAAAGTTGTCTTGGTTTGGTAGAATTGCAATGTGTAAGATGATGTTGCTGCCCAAGTTCAACTTTTTATTCGAGGTGCTACCGCTAAATTTGACAGAGAAAGATATTGAAGGATATCAGAAAAACTGGATAAATTTGTAATGGTGGCAAAAGACCTAGATTAGTGAAGAAAATGTGGTATCAAAATCAAAGGGAAGGTGGATTAGGAATCCCCAAATTATTTAATTATTACTGTGCGTATGGTATCCGGATAGTGGTAAAAATATTTAAAGGTGAAGATAACTATTGGAGAGACTTAGAGTTAAGGGATATAGAGAAATTTGGATCAAGGTGGTTTTTAGATAAAGCAAATTTAAAATGTGTAATTAGAAGTTATTGGTTAAAGGGATTAAGTAAAAATGTGGAATAAATTTGTTAAAATTTTAATTCGGATATAATCTTTTGGGGAGACAATTGGAATTTGGCCGATTAAAATAATATAAAACGTAATGAAGTGATTAAAGAGGAAAATATAGAAATTATTAGAGATTGGATAAAAGTTATGGAAATGAAAGGAGGAATAAAGAAATTATTGAAAAATTAGGGTTAAGTTGGTTTGAAAAATACAGATAGAAAATGGACAAAAAATTAAGGAAAATTATTCGATAAATAGATGTGAAACTGAATTTGAATATTTAGTATCTCGGATTATGAAAGATGAAATTGGGCTAAAGGGACTCGTTAGTAGGGTTTATAAGATTATAAATTCTGATGAAAAATTACAAAGAGTGATGAGGACAAATTGGGAAAAAGATCTTAATATTGAAATACCAGAGTCAGATTGGAATGTGAATTGGAAGAGTAGAATTATGAGAACTTTATCTATAAGGATTAAAGAGCACAATTATAAAGTTGTTTGGAAATGGTATTTGACTCCAGTAAGATTGTCATAAATGGATAAAAAATTAGTAAAAATGTTGGAGATGTGAGATGGAATTGGGGACTTATGAACATATGTGGTATAAATGTGATAAGGTTAAAAAGTTTTGGCAACAATTGGAGAAAATGATATTTGAAATGATGGGGAAAGTAATAACATTGAGAGTGGAAACTATATTATTGTTGGTAATTAAGGAAATAGAATTAACAAAATATGAAAGAGAATTGATTAGAATTATGATTATAATAGGTAGAATTATAATAGCTAGATATTGGAAACTAGATGTGATTTTTAGAATAGAAGAGTGGAATTCTGAAATGTGGAAATTAGCTTTAAATGATAAAATGACATGTGATATTAAAATTAGAAGTGGTGTGTATAAAGAAGATATTTTCTGGAAGACTTGGAAACCATTTGTGGACTATGCGCTTGGAAAATTGGACGCTTCGGTACCTGTACCTCGAGAACGTGGATTTTGGCAATTATGAGGACATATCCGAAGACCCAAATCTTCCTTTTTTTTATGTATAGCACAAGGGTGTAATAATGTATTTTCTTTTTTGTTTGTTGGAAAAAAGTAATAAAAAAATAAAAAATTAAAAAAAAAACATTTATGCCTTGACTGAGAATATTCTGAATTGATTTATTCTATGAACCATTTGTTGCTTTCTTGGATGTCCTTGGTATTCTCAGGAGTTTACTCCAACAACCAAAGTTCAAAAGTGTCAATATTCTTTTTATTTACTTCTTCAAAGTCCTTTTTTTTTTTTTTGCTTAGAGAATCAGTGCCTACACAATTCTGGTCTTTGTAGAGCATTTCATTATCTGAATATCTCTTCCAATACTTTAATTACTGCTCTATCAAGGTCTTTACTCCATGATTCCTTTGTTGTGAATAGTTCTAAAATCCACCATTTCAATGTATCTTACTGTATTTTTTAAAAAATGATATTTCCATGAACTTCTGTCCTTTCTAGTGACTTGATTATAGAAGCATGTGGCAGAGAATCAAATACATTCTTAAAATTAATCCAAGCTACATCCAAGTTGGTCTTCCTTCTCTTGCAGCTTTCCATAATCATCTTGTCAATTAGGAGTTGATTTTTTGTTCCTTGGCGGTTTCCCTTCTGCTCAGGGCTTGTTTTCAACTAGATGCTGTTTGACTGCATCAGCTACTACCCCAATTACCAAATTCAAAGTTATTGTTTAGCTGATAATTGGTCAGTAGTTTCCTGGTATTGCCCCTTTATCTGTGGTTTCTAACTACACATTTTCCCCCCCTTTTTTTTAAAAAAAAGAAAAACTTCATAAGTTATAAATACTTTATAAGTTATAAATACTTTATAAGTTATAAAAGTTATAAAAACATTATAAAATTATTTTGAAAATCTCTCTCTCTCTCTCTCTCTCTCTCTCTCTGTGTGTGTGTGTGAGAGAGAGAGAGACAGAGAGAGAGAGAGAGAGAGAGAGAGAGGGAGAGAATGTTTGTGTAAAATTATGCATTTGAAAACACAATCCTGTCGTTCACAATCCACCTACTCCAGCTTTTCCAACTCTATGGTTAACGCCAACTCTAGGGTTTGTAAGTACATGTTATACTCAACTATACTATTTTTCACAGTCCTTGAAGTAAGATGAGCCCTAATTTCATGTAATAAAAGTTTCTAGTAGGAAAAGGATATCATAATTCCCTGGGGCATGCACTAATTCATGTACTACATGGTTTTTGCCCTGAGGTTTCTCTACATTTAGAGAACTGAATTGGGCAATTAAAAAATGAGGTACCTACCAAATCCAGACACAATCTATTCACATATTTATGATAAAAACTTGCATTATTTGTCAGCCTCATTGTATTTACACAGTAGGTTTTAAACAAACAAGGCTGGAAACATAAACATTATCTAGCATTCCGCAATTTTGTTTTGCTGCAATAGTTCCCTTCAGACACATAATTAAATCAAGCAAAACTGAATTACTTTTTTCAGCAGAATTGGGAGTTACACGTGGTCACACACGAATACTTATATATACAAACAAGTCTCGTTCCCTTTCAAATTTCAGAGATAGGGAAAATGAAGTGCTCTCATGGTTCAAAATTATTACTTTCTTATTACTATCCCTTATTCAGGATGGATTGCTATTATATCTGAATTACAATTATTGTAAGAGCATATAGGGATGTGTGGCTCAGTGGCTAAGATACTGAGCTTGTCGATCGAAAGGTTGGCAGTTCATCAGTTCGAATCCCTAGTGCCGTGTAACAGGGTGAGCTCCCGTTACACGTCCCAGCTTCTGCCAACTTAGCAGTTCGAAAGCATGTAAAAAATGCAAATAGAAAAATAGGGACCACCTTTGGTGGGAAGGTAACAGCGTTCTGTGCCCCTTTGGCGTTTAGTCATGCTGGCCACATGACTATGGAGATGTCTTCGGAAATAGAGATGAGCACTGCTCCCTAGAGTCAGGAACGACTAGCACATATGTGTTACCTTTAGCTTTATAGGATTTTAACTTTGCCACAACTCTGAAAATCGTCATCATCCACTTAATTACATGTATGTATAATACGTTAAAAGCTGCAATTCCAAAATCACCTTGAAAATGAATTTTATACTCATGGAATTTAGATTATTGTGAATCAAATTTATTAAATTGGGCTGAGTACTTCATCAAGGGGGAAATTCATTGTGTCCAAGTTAAATTCAATGGTGCTTAGAAATGAACAGTAATTAGGATTGAGAAGTAAGGATGGTTCTAAATCTATTTATCCAAGGAGAAAAACATGATATTCTCTAAAAGAGATCCAAAGCTTCTTGTAATAAATAATATCATGCTACAAAAACAGTATTCCTGTAGCTAAGAATGAATACTTGAAGATGATTCATATGCTTCTATGACAGCTACTTATATATTTTTTTGGTGCTAATACTGTTTTCCTGTCTTTGTTGGCAGCTTCATTTGCTACTGTTCAAGTGGCTCTAGAAATTTAAATTGCAACATTGACAAATGCATCTGAATATCAGGGTTTATTGAGAACACAAATGCTGGGTGAAATTTCCTCACTATTATTCACGGCTCCTGGAACTGAACATAATTACGGTACATCTACTCATCATTTGCCCGACTACTGAGCTCCGTTTAAAACAAAGGGAAGATGGCACTTACACAACTGAAACTCTGTTAGGGGATTTCTCAAAAGCTTTATTTTTTTTTCCCCCAGGGAGTTTGAGAGTCTTCTTGGATTTGCCATTTTTGTCAGATCAGAATGGCTGCTGCTGCTCCACCGTTAAGAGAGAATGGGGTAGCTGCCAAAAACAGCAGATTGACCAAGCCTATAGTATTATTATGATTTGTTTTTCTGCCTAAAGAAAGAAAACATCCTATCCTGGTCCTTATAATTTCAGACACAGAACTGCAACATAGAAATACAGGTAGTTCTCAACTTACAACAGTTCACCTAGTGGCTGTTCGAAGTTACAAAAAGTAACTGGAAAAAATGACTTATGGAAAAAGTGACTTATGACCAGTGGTGGGATTCAGCCAGTTCGCACCATTTCGGGGGAACCGGTTGTTAACTTTCTGAGCAGGACTTCCAACTGGTCATTGGAAGAAATCATTAGGGCAGAGAACCGGTTGTTAAATTACTTGAATCCCACCACTGCTTATGACCCTTTTTCACACTTATGACTGTTGCAGCATCCCCATGGTCCAGTGGTGGGTTTCCCCAGGTTCGGACCAGTTCTTGTGAACCGGTAGCAAAACCGGAGGTAGGCTCCGCCCATCGACCTCATGTTATGCATGCGCAGAAGCAAGCTTGCGCGCTATCCCTCTGCGAACTGGTACTAAAGGTAAGTAGAACCCACCTTTGCCATGCAAATTTGCCACAAATGCACCAGTACCGTATATGTGGTACCTTGCTCAATAGTAGTACCTGTGAGAGGGATCTTGGAGTCCTAGTGGATAACCATTTAGATATGAGCCAGCAGTGTGCAGCAGCTGCTAAAAAAGCCAACACAGTTCTGGGCTGCATAAACAGAGGGATAAAATCAAGATCACGTGAAGTGTTAGTGCCACTTTATAATGCCTTGGTAAGGCCACACTTGGAATATTGCATCCAGTTTTGGTCGCCACGATGTAAAAAAGATGTTGAGACTCTAGAAAGAGTGCAGAGAAGAGCAACAAAGATGATTAGGGGACTGGAGGCTAAAACATATGAAGAACGGTTGCAGGAACTGGGTATGTCTAGTTTAATAAAAAGAAGGACTAGGGGAGACATGATAGCTGTGTTCCAATATCTCAGGGGCTGCCACAAAGAAGAGGGAGTCGGGCTGTTCTCCAAAGCACCTGAGGGTAGAACAAGAAGCAATGGGTGGAAACTGATCAAAGAAAGAAGCAACTTAGAACTAAGGAGAAATTTCCTGACAGTTAGAACAATTAATAAGTGGAACGACTTGCCTTCAGAAGTTGTGAATGCTCCAACACTGGAAATTTTTAAGAAAATGTTGGATAACCTTCTGACTGAGATGGTGTAAGGTTTCCTGCAGGGGGTTGGACTAGAAGGCCTCCAAGGTCCCTTCCAATTCTGTTGTTATGTTATGTTATGCTCATGCGATTTACATTCAGATGCTTGACAACCGATTCACGCTGATGACGGTTCCAGAGTTCCGGGGTCATGTGATCACCTTTTGGGACCTTTGGACAAGCCAAGTCAAGGGGGAAACCAGATTCACTTAACAACCATGTTACTCATTTAATAACCGCAGTGATTCACTTAACAAATGTGGCAAGGAAAGTCATAAAATGGGACAAACTCATTTAACAAGTGTTTCACTTAGCAACATAAATGTTGGGCTCATTTGTGGTCCTAACTCAAGGATTGTCTGTAATTTGAAACTGATCATATAATGCCAGGAAAGCAAAGTCTTCCCTGTGTTATAAAGCTGACAGAAGTACGTAGGCTAAAACAATTATGTAACTTTAAATTTACATTAATTTTATTAGTTCTGGGAATAAATTGCATTATTATTATTATTATTATTATTATTATTATTATTATTATTATTATTATTAGTAGTAGTAGTAGTAGTAGTAGTAGTAGTATTTATTATATTTGTATACCGCCCTTCTCCCGAAGGACTCAGGGCAGTTCACAGCCAGTAAAAACACAGTACATACCGTTTAAAATCCTGATTAAAACCCTGAAATTAAAACTATGTTCAAGCTAGTCCTGCACATCAAAACAACAGCGTCTTCAGCTCGCGGCGGAAAGTCCGGAGGTCAGGGAGTTGACGAAGCCCCGGAGGCAGCTCATTCCAGAGGGCGGGAGCCCCCACAGAGAAGGCCCTCCCCCTGGAGGTCGCCAGCCGACATTGTTTGGCTGATGGTATCCGGAGGAAGCCCTCTCTGTGAGAGCGCACTGGTTGGTCTGAGGCTACTGGTGGCAGTAGGCGGTCCTGTAGATATCCCGGTGCTTTGAAGTGCTTTGAAGGTGATAACAAGCACCTTGAATTGGACCCGGAAGATCACTGGGAGCCAGTGCAGACTGCGCAGGAGAGGTGTCACACGGGAGCCACGATGTCGTGTCCCACTCCTCCGCTGATGGCCGGGTCAGGGAAATCCGAATCAGGCTTGCCTCTGCAGCTCTGCCCAAAGTCCTAGCAAAGTCCTCAGAGCAGGCAGGAGACCAGTAAGTGACTTCAGCAAGATAAGTTCGACTTTTGCCTGACTCAGAGACTGCCAGAAAGCAGATCCTTTATATAGGCCATGGGGTGTGGCTCCATGACTCAGCACTCATTAAGGCCTGCCCCTCCCTTCCTTCTGTTGCCTCCACCTATCCAATCTTCTGATGCGAGGGTCACTCCAATCAGCTGTTGGTAATAAACCCTCCTCAGGCTCACATGCTGTGGAGGAGGGGGAGGGGTCTAGCTGCTCCGTTTGCCTGGGCATGGAGTCAGGGCTGGGGCCAGGAGGTGCTCCTTCTTCTGCAGTTTGTCTGGGCATGGAGCCAGGACTGGGGCCGGGAGGCATACATTCCTCCGTGTTCGGGAGCAGATAAGAAGGCCCTGGCTGCTCTGAGGGCGGGCAAGACACAACACACGAGGTGCTCCCTCTATCACCCGCGCAGCCGCATTCTGGACCAGTTGAAGCCTCCGGGTCCCCTTCAAGGGGAGCCCCATGTAGAGAGCATTGCATTAGTCCAGGCGGGATGTAACAAGGGCATGGGTGACTGTGCATAAGGAAGCCCAATCCAGAAAGGGGCGCAACTGGCGTATCAGGTGAACCTGATAAAAAGCCCCCCTGGCGACGGCCGTCATATGTTCTTCTAAAGACAGCCGTGCATCCAGGAGGACGCCCAGATTGCGAGCCCTTTCCGTGGGAGCCAATGACTTGCCCCCAACGGTCAGCGATGGAATTAGCTGACTGTACCGGGCCGCCGGCATCCACAGCCACTCGGTCTTGGTGGGATTGAGTCTGAGTCTGTTTCTCCCCATCCAGATCCATACGGCCTCCAGGTACTGGGATATCACTTCAATAGCCTCGTTGGGGTGCTTAGGGGTGGAAATATACAGCTGAGTATCATCAGCGTATAGATGACAACTCACCCCAAAACCACGGATGATCTCACCCAGCGGCTTGATGTAGATGTTGAACAGAAGAGGCGAGAGAACCGACCCTTGCGGCACCCCACATAAGAGGCGCCTCGGGGCCGATCTCTGCCCTCCTGTCAACACCGTCTGCGACCAGTCGGAGAGGTAGGAGGAGAACCACCGATGAATGGTGCCTCCCACTCCAAGTCCCCCGAGCTGGCACAGCAGGATACCATGGTCGATGGTATCAAAAGCCGCTGAGAGATCTAGTAGGACCAGGACAGAGAAACAACCTCTGTCCCAAGCCCTCCAGAGATCATCAACCAACGCGACCAAGGCTGTTTCCGTGCTGTAACCAGGCCGGAAACCGGACTGGAACAGATCTAGATAGATGGTTTCATCCAGGTACTGGGGCAACTGACGTGCAACCACACTCTCAACAACCTTAGCCACAAAACGAAGGTTGGAGACAGGACGGTAATTTCCTAAAATAGCTGGATCCAGGGAAGGCTTCTTGAGGAGGGGCTGCACCACCATCTCTTTCAAGGCGGTAGGGAAAACACCCTCCATCAAAGAAGCGTTCACAATTCCCTGGAGCCAGCCTCGTGTCACCTCCCGGGTGACCAGTACCAACCAGGAAGGACACGGGTCCAGTAAACATGTGGTCACATTCAGTCCCCCCAGCATAACAAATGTTTCTAAAAAATCATATCACCCATCTTTCAAGTGTTCTTTAATTCTGTAAATATTTGTTCCCATAGCTAGAGCAGATACTCAATGCATTGCAGAATATTATCAATAGTTCTGTCTTTTTTTAAAAAATCCCAGATAAATCCAGAAACTATCTGTAATTATTTAAATTGCACATTCAAGGCAAATGTATAAATGCATCTTCTTGGCATGATGGCTATCATGAAGAATCTAATGCACAGTAAAAATCAGATGAAACTAATAGGAAGCCCAATCATGATCTAAATTTATATGGGGGGGGGATGGTAGTATGAATGCTAGTAGAAATATAGGCAAAATTACAGGGCTGAGTTTTGCTATGTCTACAGTTTTTTTAAAGTTGATATTTATGAGCAAAACTGACAGGTGAATGGAATCGTGCGCAATTCCCATTTTACCAATCTTTTCAGCAGTAGACTAAATTATTGCCTATGTTATAATTGTCAAGACTACTAATTGTGTTTATGGTTCAAAGATTTGTCATGTCAAAAGCAAAATCAAATAGATGAAAGCCGATGAATTCTTCATAAGAGCTGGATTGCATCAACAAGTCTATTTTTATTTTTAACTGTATAACCTGAATAAGCTCTGCCACCGCTAGTTATTAAAAATTTAGGGGAAGAAATAGATGGTTAGAAGTGAGATTTCAGATGTACTGACTCTTAGCAGCTCATAATCATTGGGCCACAAGAAACAGTGGAGTGTAAGTAGAGAGTTGGAATATCTGTTTCTCTGTTCCCTCCTCATCTCTCCTTCTGCTTGTTCTTCATTTGTGAGATTGTTAATCTCAAGGTTCGTCCTTCATTGTTAAAACTTGGGCCCCACAATAACTCATATCTTGATCCAAGAGAATTGTCTGTTCTAACCAGTGGTGAAGTCTGGCCGGATCTATCCAGCTCGCGCAAGCCGGTAGGGCCAGTGGTGGGAGGCTCCGCCTACTCTCCGGGACATCATGTCACATTTTTTACTCTCTGCGCATGCACAGAAGGCTCTGCACATGCACAAAAGAGGTGTGGGAGACATAGCGAGCGCATATGCACGCTCACATTTCCTATCCGGTAGTGAAGGTAGGTGTATTTCACCACTGGTTCTAACTCATTCAGTAGGGTCATTGAGTTTTAATGTATACTGGTCTTTGCCCACAACATTTTTTCCCCTCTCTTAATAGAGCTAACATGGGATGAGAAATTGAGGACATCATTTTGTTGTCATAAAAACCTAAGTTATTGAATAAATATTTTGTCAGATACATAAATAAGTGTGAGATATACCTAAATATAATTACAATAAAAAAAAAACCTTCAAGAAATAGAAAAATGTTGGTTAAAAGGAAGTCTTTTTTCCCCTTACTAAAGAAATCAATGAAGTTTACACATTCCTTCTAGGTTTCTCCTATCAGCAAGAAATTTCCAGATCTACATTACATCATAGTTGAAGTTTTCATTTCTAATATAATGTTTTGGATACATTGTAGGTGTGGAGAACCTGTATTGAGATTCCTAGTCTGCTGAATTGCGCAAGTCACTGTCTTCACCCTAATTCTTCCCTGCTTGAAAGCGACTTGTATGTATTTCAAGATGGTATTCAAGTTAAAAAAATTCATAAATGACCATTGCCTGTTAAGTTAATTTACTGTGCAGTCCCAAATGAGATGGGGCTGGAGAAAAGAGGCTTGATACATAATATGACACACAACTGTAGTACTGATATAATTCTTCATCCACAATAAATTTAATCCCTTTAATTTGGGAGTTACAGTCTACCAACTTCCACAGTAGGGGTCTCCAACCTTGGCAACTTTAATACTTGTGGACTTCAACTCCCAGAATTCCTCAGCCAGCTTTGCCAAGGTTGGAGACCCCTGTTCCATAGGACTAATCTGGTGAAAATGTAGAAATGCCCCTTGTAAGAAATAATCCCTTGCGGGGTGGAGTCTGGGCAACTGAATGGAGCTAGTAGAGTGTTTTAATGGCCGGATGCCCTTCCTGTCGCCAATGCAGAGTTTTGTTCCGCAGATATATTCTCATTGTGCCCAGAGAGATAAATATCGGCCTCTATCTAGGATCCAACTCACAGCCTCCTGATTGTGAGGTGAGAGCTCCACCTCTAGGCCACCGCACCTCTACACTCTCAATATCATATCATTGAACAAAATATGATAATATATTGCAGGCTGTGTCAGTAGCTGGGATTTTATTTTAAGATGACTGTGTGTCTTCTTTTCTTCGGGGGCATTTCCTTTGCTACTTTTCTCTTATGCCATGTATTTTTTAAAAAGAACAAAAACCCTCTCCAGTTTCAAAATGTGATACCAGATAGCATTAGAAATGGAACCTCAGTCACCCCTAACTTTCTATGATACCTGTTATTTGTTATCTTATTCTTGTTTTCATCTGCCATTTTTAGTTGGATTTGATTGCCCCTGCCACATTTTACTTCAAAAACAAAATAAGGTTCAAGCTTATTTAAACAGGATTTAGTCACTTATTCCAAGGGTTTTTTTTAAAAAATAGCTAATGGAATGGATGCATTCAATAATTATTGCTAATGGACTAAATTGTACACATGATACAAGGTGTGTTTTCCACTTCAGAAATTGCTTTGATGAAGATAATGGGGCCACTTGCAAAACGAGCAGCTTTTTAGCCTGCTAAATTATATTAGTAGTGCTACCTTGCTGCAATATTTATGTAAGGTTTTGCCCTTATTATGTTAGCAAATGATAGTGATTAGTAAAGGTCTTTAGGCACTGTTTTGAAACAGGATTCAAAAGGGTTAGGCATTAATACGTATGTGGTATAATCCACACATATTTCTCCATTTGAAAATATTTTCATAGGTTTGACAATTAAAACTAGGAGAAACTCATGTTCTAGTCACCCCGAGGGACAGTCACCGCTAATTTTCTCTATCTTACCTCAGAGGCATCTGTACTAGATGTCCTTTCTTTTTAAAAAAAAAATGTTGCTGGTGCTTCCCTTCCCTTCCCTTCCCTTCCCTTCCCTTCCCTCTTGCCTACATTTCTTTTTCCTGGTTTTCACCCACTTATTAACTCATTTTCACTGTTGCCTGTTCATATGAAAGAGTGGTTGAGCCCAGTGGTGGAATTCATTTTTTTTTACTACCGGTTCTGTGAGCATGGCTTGGTGGGCATGGCTTGGTGGGCATGGCAAGGGAAAGGATATTGCAAAATCCCCATTCCTTCCCCACTCCTGGGGGAAGGATATTGCAAAATTTCCGTTCCCACCCTGCTTTGGGGCCAGCCAGAGATGGTATTTGTTGGTTCTTTGAACTATTCAAAATTTCCACTACTGGTTCTCCGAACTACTCAAAATTTCCTCTACCAGTTCTCCAGAACCTGTCAGAACCTGCTGAATTTCACCCCTGGTTGAGCCCATGAATATCTCACAAGTATTTCTAGAACTCATTAGTATACTGGTATACATATCAAATACTACGTAATGAAGGATTTTTTCAAAACTATAGAGTGCCATACTATAGATTTGTCTACCTTACTAATAAGACTTAGCTCTGCTCTTCAAAAATAAACTATCAATTGAGCAACTACATGAATTTATTTTTATTTATTTAAAAAAATTGTTATTTATATCCATGAAATAAAATGTACAGAAATTTGAAGCACAGATTCAAAGGCAATAACTGAAAGAACAGATTCCTTTCAGGATAGAAAGATATGTAAGATGGAAACAACTAGTTTTCTCTTATTTGGATCTATATGTAACTTGAGCAAGTTAAGCAACTCTCTGAATACTGAATAAAATATGTAATAAATAAGTATGAAATAGTTTGCTTCTGGTGGGTTGAATAATAAGATAAAATTAATTTATGTACACTGCCAACTACATTTTGGTAAATAAGATTTCTCAGTTGAGTGAAAATAATACAGAATAATAGAGTTGGAAGGAACTTTGAAGTCTTCTAGTCTGATGTCCTGCCAAATAGGAGACCCTATACCATTCTTGACAAATGGTTGTCCAATTTATTCTTTAAAACCTCCAGAGATAAAGCAGTTAAAACTTCTGGAAGCAAGCCATTTCACTGATTAATAGTTCTCACAAAGGGAAATATATCTTTAGTTCTAGGTTGGATCTCTCTTTGATAATAATAATAATAATAATAACAGAGTTGGAAGGGACCTTGGAGGTCTTCTAGTCCTACCCCTGCCCAGGCAGGAAACCCTGCACCATTTCAGACAAATGATTATCCAACATTTTCTTGAAAATTTCCAGTACTGGAGCATTCATAACTTCTGCAGGCAAGTTGTTCCACTTATTGATTGTTCTAACTGTCAGGAAATTTCTCCTTAGTTCTAAGTTGCTTCTCTCCTTGATTAGTTTCCACCCATTGCTTCTTGTTCTACCCTCAGGTGCTTTGGAAAATAGTTTGACTCCCTCTTCTTTGTGGCAACCCCTGAAACATTGGAAGACTGCTATCATGTCTCCCCTAGTCCTTCTTTTCATTAAACTAGGCATACCGAGTTCCTGCAACTGTTCTTCATATGTTTTAGCCTCCAGTCCCCTAATCATCTTTGTTGCTTTTCTCTGCACTCTTTCTAGAGTCTCCACTTCTTTTTTACATCGTGGCGACCAAAACTGAATGCAGTACTCCAAGTGTGGTCTTAACAAGGCATTATAAAGTGGTATTAACACATCACGTGATCTTGAGTCTATCCCTCTGTTAATGCAGCCCAGAAACCATAAGTTTCCATCCATTACTTTTTATCTTGCCCTCAGGTACTTTAAAGAATATATTGTCCCCCTCTTCTTTGTAACAGCCTCAAAAATATCGTAAGACCATTATATCACCCCTTCCCTTCTCTTTATTAGACTAGACATAGCCAGTTCCTGCAATCATTCATCATGTTTTAGCCTCCAGACCCCAGTCATCTTTGTTACTCTTCTTTGCACTCTTTCTAGAGTCTCAATATCCTTTCCCCCCCCCCCCCGCATCCTGGACACCAGAACTGGATGTAATATTCCAAGTGTGATATTACCAAGTCATATACCAGTACTGATAGTTTGCATGGTATTATTCCTCTGTTGACACAGCCTAGGACTGCATTGGCTTTTTTTGGCAACTGCAACATATTGCTAGCTCATATTTAAGTGGTTGTCCACTAGGATTCCTAGATCCCTCTCACAGTTACTACTTTTTAGCCCAGGTATCACGTATTCTTTGCCTGTGAATTTGGTTTTTCTTGCCTAAGTAAGTAAAAACCTTACTTTTCTTGCCACTGAATTGCATGTTCCTGAATTTATTTATATATTTTTAAAATTATTTATTTTTAAAAAAAAATAATTTATTTATTTACTTTTTACTAGCACAATTTTCTCCACTCTGGGCAATTGTTAAATAATTATCATTCATAAGAAATTGAGCCAGATGGTAAATATAACCTGTGAGGCATATGTATGAATGTTTGCTTGGGGAATGGGGGAATTTTTATTCATATGCTGTATTAATATTGAGAGTTGGAGACAAAATCATTATCATTCATGACAATAATCTCTAAGTAACAAAAGATTTTTTTTTCCAGGTTTTAGAATAGTGTTCACAAACTGAAGAAGTTCAGCCGTGTAGAGGTAAGGCTGCAAGGGCTTGTATAAATATTCACCAGATATGGTGTCTCTTATTTAGCTTCTGTACAAGTGCCACAGTACTGATTGAAAAAATCAGAAATCTACAGACAATCTTCAAATGTCAGTGAGCTTATATAAGTGACAAAAAATCCACTCTTCCCTCTTTTACAAGCAATTAACTATGGCATTTGGGTTTTAGTGGCTTGGCATAAGTCGGCCAGTTGAGTGAATAAAGGAGAGAGACATCTCAATTCTAGCCTTGAAGGGCAGCTGCGCTATCACAAGGGCTGATAAACTGACTTGGACGCTAGCCAAGACTGTTTGAAGAGATATCAAGAAACAGTCTCCTTGGCTGGTAGATAGATGTTGGGGATTAGAGCTTAAGAGGACACCCACCTTCTCATTTGCTGGGGGACATGCTGCTGGTCTGACTAAAAATATGGAGAGAGAAAAAGGAGAAGAGAGAAGAAAAAACTGTAGAAGATGGAGTATACAGAGTGGCTGGAGAGAGAAAAATAAGTGTGTAGAGAACTTGTTAGTCCTTGATCATGAAGAAACATCCATGAGTGGCTTCCCTGGAAGAAGGGAAGTGAAGGTTGAAGGGATGAGACCAGTGGTGTATTTCAAAAATTTTTACTACCGGTTCTGTGGGTGTAGCTTGGTGGGCATGAAAGGGGAAGGATACTGAAAAATTCCCATTTCCCCCCACCCCACTAACCTGCTCTGGGAAGGAATCAAACTCCCCCCTCTTCATTTCCCCAAAAATCAAGCTGCTAATAAAGGAACCTGCCTGAGGCTCATTCCACATTCCTGCCAGCTGCATAAAGGAAATCTTGTAAGAAGAAAACAGCTACTGGTGCTTAGAGATAATAGAAAGTGGAAGCCAGAAGTTCGGATCCATTTGCAAGCAGGCAGAAAACTCATTCAAGACAGGATATTTCACAATGGAAATTGCCCAAACCTTTTTAGAAACACAAAGCCCATGTTGCACAAACCCCAAAACTTCAAAAACATAGAACCATATAAGAATCCCTCCTCTTATCCTGTTTGTTGCTCAGCTGACCCAGAAATGAACTGCTGAATGCAAGTAAAAACCTCCTTCCAGCAGCTGCTTCTTGACTTTTCAATTTAAAGCAACGGTGTCTTGTTTTTTTTCTTCTTCTCTGTCAAGAGATCTCCCCACTGAAAAGCAAGCCCTGATTTTTTCCTTCCAGCGGATCAGCTGGGAGACTGGGAGGCAGCGAATAGATTGGAGGCAGGGCCAGGCAGAGGTGGTATTTACCGGTTCTCCAAACTACTCAAAATTTCCACTACTGGTTCGCAAGGACAGAACCAGCTGAAACCCACCTCTGGATAAGACCCCACGCAAAACCCCAAAAAGGAAGGAGGGGATGGGCTGTCAGTAGGGAAGCCCTGGTTTTTGGGAAAGGAGAGGGCAAAAGACCCCAAGAGGTATTCTTTCTCCAACAGAAAAATGGTAGACATCAGTAGCAAGAGATCCAGGAGAAGATCCAAGAGCTGAGCACATAACAGAAACATGAACGGCACTGTACACAATGGTCAGATAGTCATTGGCAGTCATGCGGTTGGATCATATTATGAACAAAGACATCCAGAAGGCCTTCAAAGTCACACCAATTCCAGACAAAATGAGAGATGTGAGGCTGCAGTGGTAGGGACATGTGATCAGTGCTGATGTAGAATCCATCATGAGGCAGGCACTTGCACTAAGTCCAGATGGCTGGCAGCCCCAAGGACAACTAAAAACGCGATGGATGGACTGCCTGCATGAAGACATATGAGCCATAGGTGTATGCCCAGCTGAGGCTGCAGACTGGGCAAAATGGCAGGTAAAATGCAAAACTGCAGGAATATGACAGTAATAACGCAAAGAACAAGAACAAGATTTCTCATTATAAACAGTAAAAAAAAAGGTAAAAGGATAAAACCTGCACCGTCTCATTTTCTCTCAATGGCTACCTTTGTAAAACAAAGTACACCTAAACAACCCCATCACACTGCATCAGCCGTCCCACCTAAATCAGACAAGAAATACAGTATTTCTGTCTGATTTACCTGAGAAGTCTGGTAACTCTGAAAGTACAAATCTCCCACAACCACTTTTAACTCCTGTTCAATTAGAGCAGGTCCTTCCTAAGTATCTTCCTCTGACTGTTAAGCTGCTAGAGCAGCGGTTCTCAACCTGTGGGTCAGGACCCCATTGGGGGTCGAATGACGATTTGCCAGGGGTCGCCTAAGACCATCGGAAATATGGGAAGTATACTTGCAAGTCAAAGAATCGCGCTCCAATGGTTGACTCCACAAGCCAGCTGCAGGCTCTTCAAATCACTAGCCGAATTCGGGTTCAGGTGCGATGAATTAAAAAAGAGATAAATCTTTGCTCTGATGTCTCCCTCTCAAGCCAGCTGCAATCACTCCCAATCGCTAGCCTAATCTGGCTTCAGACACGATAAACTTAATAGGGGAGAAGTTTCCGCTTTAATGCCTTCGTCCTCAAGGCAATCGCAAGCAGTTCAGATCGCTAGCCAATACGGCTTCAGGCGCGATAAATTCAAAATGAAAATAATTTTACGGTTGGGGTCGCCACATTGTGGGGAATTGTATTAAAGGGGTCGCCACATCGTGGGGAATTGTATTAAAGGGGTCGCCACATCGTGGGGAATTGTATTAAAGGGGTCGCAGCACTATAAAGGTTGAGAACCACTGTGCTAGAGGGTCCCCCATCTCTTTTCTGAGCATTTCCTGGGCAGCATCTCTTCCCTTTGCTTCTCAAGGTCATTTTCATGTAGCCTTACATATTAGGACACTGACATTGACATGTTGAATAGCCCTCTATTAATTTAGGCAGATTTTATGGCAAAGCCTGGCTTGTCATTTTGACTCTTGGGTTTTTGGGAGAGTTGTCTGAAGAAATGTGAAGAAGAAATGAAAGAACACTCCCATGAGCAAAAGGAGAAGGCATTAAAGCAGTTGCCTTTCATCTTAATGTTGCGTTTACAATATTTCATAAAAGTTAAGGAAGTTCAGGCTTTGGTTTTGCTTTGCTTCACCAACTTGGAGATTTGTCTATTTACCTAACACACTTCAAATTTATATATCTGTCCAAATATGCAACCTAATGTTTTAAGATGACTTACTAGTCCAAACACTAAATATTCCATCACTTCTCAGTTTAGAATAAAATCAATAATGTTTCTCATTTTATATCTTTAACACACATATGACTCACATCCAAAGTCACACGTAACACTGAGACTGATAAGATGGGTACATTTTGTTGAGTTATGAATTGGCCACCCAATATATAATCAATCAAACAATTAAATATTTATATCACCTAGTAGGATTTCAGTCTTGGTCTAGCTAGGAAGGTCATTACTATGTTCAATCACTGTAGCAAATAACTGCCAGGGTGTGATATTCTGCACGACAGCAATAGCAATAGCATTTATATACTGCTCCATATCGCTTTACAGCACTTTCTAAGCAGTTTACAAAGACAGTATTTTCCTGCCCCAACAATCTGGGTCCTCATTTTACCAACCTCAGAAGGATGGAAGGTTAAGTGAACCTTGAGCTGGTCAAGGTTGACCTCAGGCTGTGGGCAGAGTCAGCCTGCAATACTGCATTATAACCACTGCACCACTAGGGCTCCATTTTGATGTCAGAATGTCAATCCTATTCCATTTTCTTAATACCAGTGATGCTATTGTATTATTATTATTATTATTATTATTATTATTATTATTATTATTATTATTATTATTATTATTATTATTATTATATATTTTTTAAAAAGAAATCAACATTGTCCTGTTATTTTTATTATTTGCATTCATTAAGGCATTTTATTGTTTTCTGATAAGTCACTCTGAGCTTCTCTAGGAGGAATAAGTTTCTAGAAATATTACATGTTAAGGGTTATTTGAATCAAGTTTATCCTCAGCAATGCTGTGCATAGGTTCATAAATTTGGGGTGGGTGGGTGGTAAGACATAATGGAAATGATTGACATGGTGTTCTTCCATGTTATTGTTTTGCTTGTTGTTTTTCAACTTCTTTGTCAAGCACAAGGCTCTGGAATTTCCTGATAATCAGTCATCAAATAACAACAGGTTGGATCTTGCTTTAGTTTTCAAAATCAGCCAAAGTAAGCTAGTTACTGCCACCTAGCTAACCTAATAGATAAAACCAAAATAAATTCTGAAAAATCATAAGGACTACAATGTATAGGCCACTATACTCTACCTACAATATTACTTGAATTCCTATTCAGATCCATAGCTTTCTTTTTTCCCATCTAGGAAGCAAACATACAGTTGCTAAAACAGAAAAGCATACAAATACTGTGAATTATGATATGGCATAGCCACCTCAAACCTTCATTTTATGTATTCTTTCAAGGACCTAATTCCCTTGAAGCCCCACACAAATATTTATGTAGATGTTATACAAGCATTATGGAACACAATCTATTTCTGTGGTTGCTAAGAATTGGCAATGACTCGATGGTCCATCATCAATCAAAAATATAGATACTTATCAACTATGGAGAATGGCAGGTCTATTTGGGGAAGATTTATTATCAATTATTAATCAACAAAAGGAAGTGAGAAGACAAGATTAAATGAGTTCACTGTCTGTTTAGGTATTAAATCATTCTGAGAAACATAAGATTAGTTTTGCAATTTATGAACTAAATAAATTTGTCAACTGGCTATATGTGTTTGAAATGACGTAATTCAAAATTTTCTTAATTTAGAATAGAATAGAATAGAACAGAGCAGAGCAGAGCAGAACAGAATATAGAATAGAATATTTTATAGAATAGGAATAGGAATAGGAATAGGAATAGGAATAGGAATAGGAATAGGAATAGGAATAGGACAGGACAGGACAGGACAGGATAGGATAGGACAGGACAGGACAGAATAGAATAGAATGGGACCTTGATGGTCTTCTGCTCAAGCAGGAAACTCTATAGTATCATTTCAGATAAGTGACTGTCTAGTCTTTTCTAAAAAAACCCTCCAGTGATGGAGCACCCATGATTTCGGAAAGCAAGCTGGTCCATTGATTACCGTATTTTTCAGAGTATAAGATGGATCTTTCCCCCACCTAAAAGGGGGTGAAAATTTAGGTGCGTCTTATATACTGAATGTAGCCCTGCTCACCCACTGGCCCCCACTCTTTGGCCTCTGCCTCCCAGCAATTTACCTCCTTGCAGCAAGCAGCAAGAAGAAACAGCCCATTTCAGCTTCAGCACAGCCTAATTAGCACAAGTTGATTGGCCGTTGGATTGGCCTCCCAGCTCTCAGCTGTTTCAGGTTGCAGGGATTGCCATTGCCTATTGCTGCGTGGGCCTCTGCTGCTTGCTGTAAGGAGGTAAATTGCTGGGAGCAGATTTTTTTTTCTTGTGCTAATCAAGTTATGCTTTTTGCTGCAATGAGGCAAAAATTATGGAAGGCAGAGGCAGATTTCTTTCTTTTTTTGTTTTGTTTTTTTGTTTTTCTCACCAACAAAGGTAAGTGCATCTTATAGTCTGGAGTGTCTTATACTCTAAAAAATATGGTAATTGTCCTAACATTTTTAAAAATTTCAAATTACCCTGCATTCATTCTTTGAAACATACATTTTCCCACTGGTAGATTTTTGAAGAAAATGAATCAGACTGTCTAATTTATATTACAGTTAATGTAATTTTAATTTGTATGCCACTAGAAGCAACCTTCAGTAGGTCACCTTTTCCCAGACCTACTATTTTATTGATGTAAGATAAATGTTTGTAGACACCAATGCCATCTTGAAATTTGTAGTCCTACTACCATATTGTATTATTACAATATCATAAATATAGTATCACAATTGAAATAACAAATATTGTTCTTCATTTCCCATCTATGTTTGTGGTAACTTACAAAACACAATAGAACTCAATAGATTATAATAATAGTAAAAATTGAGTGAGTTTTTGTAAGAGCTGTAGTTCTATAGCTGGAGGTGAAAGAATGAATTGAAGTGAAGTAGATAAATCAGAATCAGCAACTCACTCTTCAAATTTATGCATTTTGAAAAGCCCAAATAGGATGCTGCAAATATGAAGCTAAATGTAATTCATCAGCAAGTAAAATGACAACAGAAGTCTGAACACATGAGACTGTGTCACAGTATTATCCTGAACCTGATTATTTAGAATTAAGATCTAAGGAAATACAAATTAATATAGACATTATAGAATGAAAAATGCAGAATGAACTAATGCTCATTACTGACCAGTTCTTATAAAGAGTACTTTAGTGCAATATTACTTAAAGAAGATTATTTATTTATTTATTTATTCAATTTATATTGCAGCCTATTCTCCCGTGGTAACTCAAGGTGGTTTACAGATTATAAAATCACATTAAAAACAATAAAACGAATAAGTATTAGAGTGGGGGCCATTCTAATTTCTCAGGGAATGAAGTTCCAGAAAGGGAAGGAGCCACCATGGAGAAGGCCCTTCTTCTGGGTCCCACCAGGTGTATCTCCCTTGGGGAAGGGACCCGCAGCATTCCCTGTTAAGTGTGTAAAGAATTTGTTGGTTCTTGGTCATGAAGGAACAAGAGACATCTATGGGTGATACTGAGCAGAAAAAAATGAGTTTGGTAGAAAACATTTTGTTTCTTTATTTCCTTTCATTGTCACTTCCAGATTACTTCCTGTGAACTACAATATGTTGTAGTTTTGAAATTACTGGTTGAAGATAATAAGGGATTAAAATAGTTAATTGAGTACTCATCTAAAGTCAATCTAGCTCAGGATATTCAATGTCAGTTTTCTCATTCAAAGTATCAACAGATGCTCAGCATCTTTTATGGAAGAAAAAGTTGAAGTAGCACTCCATTAATGTACTGCTCAGGAGAGCTATAAGCATTTTCTTTTCTTTTTCCTTTTTTTTCTTTTCTTCTTTTTTTTGGGGGGGGAGGGAATTGCACATTTTAGGGGTTTTGTTCCTAACATCCTCCACATTTGACTATTTCAAGGATTTTATATTCATTTGAAATACCGTTAAAAAGAGTTCCTTGAATTTCTCAGAACAATCACTCAACACATTGGGTTGACTTGACATCAGATAATTGAGTTCCACAGTTGCTGGAGAAGCAGATGGCTGCTTCTTTTCAGATGTGGCTGCTCTATGGAACTTCCCAGGGATTTCTAAAGGCATTGCTTTCTCTTCATTGTTATCCATGGGTGGGTGGTGGGATAAATGATTGTTGGTCATAATACCCGGTATTTGCTCTGGGAAGTCTGGGGGGGGGAAGGGGGAGGATGGAGGGAAAGGGGGGGGAAATGATACATGGATTGATTATTAATGTATAGTAATTTTTGAAGATATGAAAATAAAATTTAAAATGATATTGGGGATGCTCGATTGCCATTTCAGAAAGAAAAGGAGAGAGAAGTAGAAGGAGGGAAGAAAGTAGTTAGGAAACAGTAGAGAAGGAGGAGGGGAATAAGAAGGTTAGATAGGGTAAGAAGGGAGGAGTGGAGAAGGAGGAGAGGAAGTAGTAAAGTGAAGGAGATGAAGGATGTGAAAGTAGTAGAGGGTAGAGAGGGAGGTGTGCAGAAAGGAAGTGGCAATCAGGCAGGCCTGAATCAGTATGATTAATAATTAATGATAGATAATGGTTTGCACTTAAATATGATGTTGGAAAATGGAAATAAAAATTATTTATATATAAAAAAATGATACTAACTGCTAAGTTCAGGGTGATGAAGTTCAAAAACAAAGTTTTTGACAAATACTTTAATGTTAGTTGGAGCTGATGAATATGGGATATAGTATAGAATAGAATAGAATAGAATAGAATAGAATAGAATAGAATAGAATAGAATAGAATAGAATAGAATAGAATAACAGAGTTGGAAGGGACCTTGGAGGTCTTCTAGTCCAACCCCCTGCTTAGGCAGGAAACCTTACACCACTTTAGACAAATGGTTATCCAACGTTTTCTTAAAAACTTTTTTTTTATTTGCATTTATATCCCGCCCTTCTCCGAAGACTCAGGGCGGCTTACACTATGTTAAGCAATAGTCTTCATCCATTTGTATATTATATACAAAGTCAACTTATTGCCCCCAACAATCTGGGTCCTCATTTTACCTACCTTATAAAGGATGGAAGGCTGAGTCAACCTTGGGCCTGGTGGGACTTGAACTTGCAGTAATTGCAAGCAGCTGTGCTAATAACAGACTGTCTTAGCAGTCTGAGCCACCAGAGGCCCCAAAACTTCCAGTGTTGGAGCATTCACAACTTCTGGAGGCAAGTTGTTCCACTGATTAATTGTTCTAACTGTCAGGAAATTTCTCCTTAGTTCTAAATTGCTTCTCTCCTTGATTAGTTTCCACTCATTGCTTCTTATTCTTCCCTCAGGTGCTTTGGAGAATAGCTTGACTCCCTCTTCTTTGTGGCAGCCCCTGAGATATTGGAACACTGCTATCATGTCTCCCCTAGTCCTTCTTTTCATTAATCTAGAAATGCCAGTTCCTGCAACTGTTCTTCATATATTTTAGCCTCCAGTCCCCTAATCATCTTTGTTGCTCTTCTCTGCACTCTTTCTAGAGTCTCAACATCTATTTTGCATTGTGGCAAAAGACAGTGACTAACAATAGACAAAATCAAGTCATTACAGTTGATTGCAACAAAAATTGCAGCATATAAATTAACCTCTCTGTCATAAGTTCAAAAGAGCGAACTGGGCAACTATTTTTATTTGTTTATTTATTTATTTTGTCAATTATATATAAGATAACAGGTAAAAGTATAAACATAATTTGGATACTTGAAAAGAGTAAGTAAAAAGGAATATTAGGACAGGGACTGTAGGCATGCAGGTGCACTTATGCACCCCCCTTACAGACCTCTTAAGAATGAGGTGAGGTCAAGAGTAGACAGTTTAAGCTTAAAGTTTTGCGGGTTTGGGGAAGAAACTACAGAGTCAGGTAGTGCATTCTAGGCATTGACCACTCTGTAACTGAAGTCATATTTTCTGCAATCAAGTTTGGAGAGGTTTACCTCAAGTTTGTATCTATTTACTCGTGTATGGTTGTGGTTGAAGCTGAAGTAGTCATTGACAGGTAGGACATTGTGGTAGATAATTTTATGTACTATGCTTAGGTCAGACTGAAGTTGGCATAGTTCTAAGTTGTCTAAGCCCACAATTTGGAGTCTGGTGGCATAAGGTATTTTATTGTGGGTAGAGGAGTGGAGGATTCTTCTTGTACACCCTCTCGATTGTATTTATGTCCAATATGCAGTGCAGGTTCCAGACAGATGAGCTGTATTCAAGAATTGGTCTAGCAAATGTTTTGTATGCTCTAGTTAGTAGTACAATATTACTAGAGAAGAAGCTACACAAGATTTAGTGCCTTTTTGGCAATATTGTTACAGTGGGCTCTGGCACTTACATGTAGATCTTTAGAAATGAGTACTCCAAGGTCCTTGACAGAGTGAGGGTCATCTATAAGGTCATGTCCATCTAATTTGTATTTTATGTTTTGATTTTTTTTGCCAATGTGCAAGACAGAGTATTTGTTGGTTGAGATTTGAAGTTGCCACTTGTTAGACCAATCTGATACATAGTCAAGGGCTTTTTGAAGGGTAGTTGCATTGACTGTAGTGTTGAATAGTTTAACATTGTCAGCGAAGAGAACACAGTTGCTTTTAATATGATCGTAGAGGTCATTTATATAAAATATGAAGAGTGTTGGACCTAAAACACTGCCTTGGGGAACACCACTATTAACATGTACAGGATTTGATAGAGCACTTATTATTTTGACCACTTGTTGCCTGTTTGACAGGAAGGCAGCTATCCATTTATATAGGAGTCCAGAAATGTCATAGAATTTTAGTTTTAGAAGTAATTTGTCATGTACTACTGAATCAAAAGCTTTACAGAAGTCTATATAAACTTCTATTGCTTTGCCCTGCTTTGCCCTGCATTGCCCTGATCGAGATGTGTAGTCCATATGTTTTTGTAATGCAGTAGTTGTAGATTACAGGATAATTTTTTCTGTAACCAAATTGTTTGATAGAAAGTAGATTGTTTGTCTCTAGGTGGAGGATAATAGATTGGTTAATGATAGATTCCATGACTTTGTAGATGGCACAACATAAAGAGATTGGTCTGTAATTTTCAACTAGGCTAAGGTCTCCCTTTCTGAAGATAGGTATGGCCTTGGCTTGTGACCATTGGTAGGGCAAGGTACTGGTATCAAAAATTAGAGGTTCTGCAATTGCAGTGGAAAGCTTTTTTAAAAAAGTATGCACATAGTCCATCAGGTCCAATAGATAGATATGGTTTTAGATTGTGTAGTGCCTTTTCAATGTTGTCTTCTGTAAAATCAATATGTATATACAATAATCATTGTAAATACAATAATCATTGTAATTGTCTGTAGTATGGCTGCAAAATATTGGGTGTGTGTTGTTGCTGTTTACAAAGACTGAGCTGAAGAATACGTCAAAGAGATTGGCTTTAATGGTTTCATCAATACAGTCTTTGTTGTTTGGTCCTTTTAGGGGTGGGATGGATCTTTAAGTCTTTAAGTTTGTTGTTTACAAAATTATAGAAGGCACAGGTGGATTTTGTGCGTAGAAGGTTTTCTTCTTGCTTGATGTGACAATTGGTCCATTCAGTCTTTATTTGTTGGCATAGGCTTTTGTAGCGGTTTTTGAAGTTAGCTACATAGTTTTGTTTTTTTGCCAAAGAGATTTTTTCTGGATTGTAATTTCCTTATTGTTACTGGTAGTTTATTTTTTCTGGTTTTGTGGGATATTAGTGGTACATAAAGTTTAATGATTCTTTTGACTTCACGCAAGAAAATGTTGTAATGGTCATCAGCAGTATGACAGCCAGAGAATAGAATTTGCCAATCAAGATATGAGAGTTCATTGTCTATGAGATCATAGTTGGCTTTTTTAAAGTTATAACAGGGAATCCCATCATTATGATGATTTTTGAGAGGGCGTAAGTTGAGACAAAAGTCAATCATGCTTGGTTGCTATTGGAGAATGGTTCTTTTATTTGTAGTCCATACATTGAGTTTAAACTGTTGCAGAAGATGAGATCAAGGCAGTGATCTCATCTACTTGTTCAACTAGTAACTAATAACAACAAGTCCCAGATTAGTTACAGTATTGTACAGGGTGTATTTATAGGTTCAGTTATACATTCATTTTGTTGTTGTTGTTAGTTGTGAAGTCGTGTCTGACCCATCGCGACTCCATGGGCAACGTTCCTCCAGGCCTTCCTATCCTCTACCATCCTCTGGAGTCCATTTAAGCTCACGCCTACTGCTTCAGTGACTCCATCCAGCCACCTCATTCCCTGTCGTCCTCTTCTTCTTTTGCCCTCAATCTTTCCCAGCATTAGGCTCTTCTCTAGTGAGTCCTTAGTGGTAAGTTAATGTCACCAAGAAAGATTATTGGGTGTGGGCAGGAGGCTGCCCAGGTTAGTAGTGAAGTTAACTTGTTTGCATGTTTGATGTCGTAATCTGGGGCTCTGTAACAAAGTAAGAATCGAAATGTGGTATTTAAGGACAGGTCGCAGACAATGAAAATTGAGTCTATATTAAAAGAATATCAACCACCTTTTGCACAAAAATGTAAGTTAATCAAGTTAACTTAAAAGAAACCTTTGGGTTTTGGGGATGATATCTCTGAAATATTCACCACATATAACTTCTCCTTTGAACCCACTGAATAGAAATAGATGCAAAATAGAACAGAGGGCATGTTTCTGTTCCCCAAATCAAGAAACCTACAGCTGAGCATAGCTCACTGCCCTGCCTATTTGAACTGATAGACCATCATGTTTTTTTTTAAATTCTTAAAGAGAATTGCATTAACAACAATTGACATTCAAGAAAATATAATTAGCCTCAATCTCATCCATCTGCCATCTTCTGTACAAGTTAACAGCAGAAACATAGACAGAGAAATAATTACTGTATCTCTTCCATAGCTTCTGACTATAAAGGCTATAGAACAGATATATATGTCTACTGAAAATTGATTGAAAACCTCTTATTCAATTTCAATGTTAACTTAAAAAGAGTAAATCAGAGGTAGAAATCCTTCATTAGCCAGATATCCTGAAAACTCAAATTTTCTATCGCTATGACTAGAGTCCTGCCTTGTTTTTCAAAGTTTCACAATCTCATATAGGATTTCCACCTCTGCAACCTTAAAACACTGGAAAGATACACACTGAATTGATACCTATTATCAGTTCATTGGAGTGTCCCTGTCCTCCAAGTGTTCAAATGTCAACTGTTCCTTCCTTGAAGTGGGAGAGATAAATTGTAATTGTCTATTCTCAGAACACTAGCATCAAGGTCAGTGAAGCTGAGAGCAAAACTGTGATAAACTAACAAAATAGGCTGTCTTTTCAGAATGATTTTTACCCTTGGCATCTATGGTAGGACATTCAGTAGATGTATGCCATATGACTGTGAAATGAAAATTATTCCTTACTTGTTTGGCAAAAGTACTTTGAACTCACTTATGATCTAGGGTCAAATCATTTTATGTTTAAATCAACAGAATCCAAACTACTAATCATGAAGAAAGTGAATCTTAGAAACGTAATCAAAATAAACTAAACTTGATCAAGAAAATGTTGCCCATTTAGATCCCTCAAAAGTACTTCAACTATTCAACTATTCAAATTGATTTATATCAATTTAGATTCTAACCATGACACATTGAAAATGAACATGTTTTCCATTTCCCTGGATGATCCATAATTAGTGGTACAATGAGAAAAATTCTCAGTTTCAGATTAATTTAAAAAGACCTCTCTAAAATGATAGCATTTGCAGACTCAGAGAATGAGCTAGGTCCCATACAAAGCAGGACTAAATAGCTTTCCTCATGTAAACATCTGCTGAGTTTGTACTCCATATTAAATCATAAGCTGTGGTTTGCAGATTTCATTGGTGGGTTTGTGCTTTGTTGAAAGCCAAAACTAAACAAACCTATTGTTTGTATGATGTGTGAATCCAGTTGTTGTGTATATCAAGAAAACTGAGCAAGTACAGTGTGTGCAGAAATAAACTGTATGGAAAACCCACATAACATACAACAAACATAGTAAACATGATGTATAGTAGTTTTAAAGCTATGTCTCCTTTATTGCTGATCACCCTATTAACAAAAACATAACCCTTTCAATTCTTATAGTGCTACAGAAATATTAATAAGCTAAATTATTTTTAAAAAATGCTTCAGAGAACTGAGCTGTGAAATTCAGGTTTTCTTTTCTAATAATCAAACCTTATTTAGAGAGTTTGAGAAGATGAACTTCTTGTTGTTAGTTGCAAAGTCATGTCCAACCCATTGCAACCTCATGGACAACTTTCCTCCAGGCCTGCCTGCCCTCTACCATCCCCCGGAGACCATTTAAGCTCACGCCGACTGCTTCAGTGACTCCATCCAGCCACCTCATTCTATGCTGACCCGTTCTTCTTTTGCTCTCAACCGTTCCCAGCATTAGGTTCTTCTCCAGTGAGTCCTTCCTTCTTGTTAAGTGGCCAAATTATTTCAGTTTCATCTTCAGGATCTGGCCTTCTAAAGAGCAGTCAGGGTTGATCTCCTCTAGGACTGACCGGTTTGGTAGCCTTGCAGTCCAAGGGACGTGCAGGAGTCTTCTCCAGCACGATAGTTCAAAAGCCTCAATTTTCTGACGCTCAGCCTTTCTTATGGTCCAACTTTCACAACTATACATTGCAACTGGGAAAACCATAGCCTTGATTATATGCACTTTTGTTGGCAGGGTGATGTCTCTGCTTTTTAGTATGCCGTCTATGTTTGTCATAACTTTCTTCCTCGAGAGCAAGTGTCTTTTAATTTCTTGGCTGTAGTCCCCATGTGCGGTGATCTTGGAGCCCAGGAAAATAAAATCTGTCACTACCTCCATTTCTTCCCCATCTATTTGCCAGGAATTGAAAGGGCCAGGAGCCATGATCTTAGTTTTCTATGAACTCATATTATTACTATTATTGCTAATATTATGTCACTTAAGACATTTGGTACTATAACAATTTACTGTCTTCCTTCTAGTCTATTGGAAAAACAATTGATCATATGTCTATGATTAAAATGGTGGTCTATCAATCAGAGATGCATTACACTCTTAAAAATAATTCCTTGAAAGTAAATTTATTCTCATGGAAATATCTGTAGAACTACTTTGTGTGTTGTCTTAATATATTTAGTATATAAGTATTAATTGTTAATACAATAAATATTTTTTAATGATTATTTGTAACTTAACTGTTTTTGAGATGGAAAGTCAATCATTACCACAACCAAGAAGAGGGATAGACGTCTCTTTCAATTTTAGCTGGTGCCCGGTCCAAAGTTCTCCGTTATATTTCAGCAGATCAAACCAACCCTATTCTGAAAAAAACTACCTATTCGCCCAAACTGGTAGTAAAAAAATGCTTTTAAAAAGTAAAAAAAAAAGGTTCCCATGATCACGCAACACAGCTGATTGACAATTTTTAAAAACTTTTTTAAAGCATTCTTTTACTACTGGTTCAGGCGAATAGGTAGTAAAAAATGCTTTAAAAAAGTAAAAAAAAAGGTTCTGACGATTGCGTGGCTCAGCTGTGATCATTGGAACCTTTTTTTTACTTTTTAAAGCATTTTTTTTTACTACTGATTTGCCTGAACTGGTAGTTTTTTTCACTACCGGTTTTCCCGAACCGGAACGAACTGGTAGCATTTCTTCCCTGCTCCAAGGTCCCTTCCAACTCCATTATTCCATATTCCGCTTTCTAGATTCTTGGGCATTTCTATTAATAATGATATAGATTATCAACAGAAGTGTGGATACAATTGGTAAACTGGGAAAGAGGTGATCCAAATCCTTATGTAAATCAATGGGTGATTTGTCACCACTTGTTTTGTCTCAGGTAATCCTAACTTTTGCTTTGAGCAAAATGAAAGATGAACAGGTAAAATGCTTTCTCCTCCTCAAAGGAGTAAAATGACAGCCCTCTTCTGTTATGAATATGAATATTTTTTTTTCCTTTCCCTTCCTTGCTTACTTTCTTTGGGGGGCAGAATCCAGGGGTGAAATGCTCCCGGTTCGCACCGGCTTGCCCGATTAGGTAGCGATGGCAGCTGCTGGTTTGGAGGACCGGTAGCAAAAATCCCTGGCCCTGCCCCCCTGCCTCTGCTGAGCCCCACCATCAGCAGAGGTTTTTTTTTTACTTTTAAAAGTTTTTCTTCAGCCGAAACATACCTTTAAAAGTAAAAAAAAAACTTCTGATGATCACGGGGCTGAGCAGAGATCATCAAAACCCTTTAAAAGTTTTCTTTAAAAAAACCCTCTTCAGCCGAAGGGGAAAAAAAACAAGGAAAAAACCCGAGGTTTTAAAAGCCTCCTATGAGGATCCCAGAGGAGTTTCCTGATCCTCACAAGCTTTTAAACTCACTTTTTAACAGCCCCCACTTACAAGAGCCCCCACCCATGCCCAGCCAATTCCCCCTCCTCACTTACCTATTATTACTGCTCTTTCCGGCCGGCAACGCCATGCTTTCTTCAGCTACTGAAGAAAAAAAAAAGCTTGCTTTGACTTCCTGCTTTGCTGGCTGAGGAACTCTGGGATTTGAAGTCCACAATAAAATAAAATAAAACAAAATAATAAAACAAAATATTTGTGCAGCTTTCTGAGATTTGATGTGTTTCTGTAGTGTTTCACTCTAACTACACAAACACACAAAATCTCAGAAAGCTGTATGTGGCATTTTGTGTGTGTGTGTGTGTGTGTGTAAAGTGTGAAAGCTGGTTTTTGAACTTTTTGTGGCTGTGTGAAGTGTGAAGCGCAGCTGCTTTTACATTGTGTGTGAGTTGTGTTGTGTTGTGTTGTGTGTGTGTAAAGTGTGAAAGTTGGTTTTTGATACCGCTTATTGTTTTTTATACTTTGTTTATTATTTTTATTATTTATTGTTATTGGCCACGCCCACCCAGTCATCTGACCACCAAGCCACGCCCATCAATTAAGCTACGCCCACAGAACCAGTAGGGAAAATTTTTAGATTTCACCCCTGGCGGAATCCTACTGGTTTTGAACAGAAAAGTTGGAGGGATTTTAAAGAACTTGCCTATTTCTCATTTTAAGGCAAAAATAAATAAAGACAGATGATGGCATTAAGTAATAGCTTGAATATGATGTGCCAGTTTTGTGAGCGTAACAGTGATTGACAGTAGCAGGAACTTTGGAAAGCAGACTGCATTTAGTAGAGCTTTCTCTTAATCAAGGATACAGCTTACACATAAGAGAAAATGATAACAACCACAATAGCTCCATTTCCTCTGTGTAGGGAAAGGTGTTTGGAGGCCTCAGTATCATCCTATGGACCTTAAGGAGGGGTAGGGCAGATGCCTTGTGAAAACTTTGGTGGCCTTTGGTTATCCCTTTGCAGTCATTTATACACCATCACAGTGACATTTCCTCTACTTATGGCTGATAAGAGGCCCCCTGGAATGCATGCTTGCTACAAACAACAAGCTGGGCACAGATGCCTGCGGCTTAAATCCAAATGATATATCATAAATTGTTAATGCTGGATTTTCAAAGTGCTAGATTATCTACCTCCTGCTTTTTGCTGGTTTGGAGCTTGGGGAAAGCAGAGAAGCAATGGAAAATCATTAGAAACATTTGCCAGCTCTCGGCAGTAAAATATCTGATTTAATTTTGTCTCCAGGTGTCACTATAAATGTCTCTCAGTTACCATCAGAACAGAAACGTGCAGATGTTATTTACTTTTGACACAGAAAAATCATTTTGCACACAAGGGCCTTTGAGCGTATGCAGGAATTTTTAATAGATTATCAACAAGAACCCAAACCTTTAATCTGTCACTCAGCAAAATTAGTAAGGCACATTTAGCAGCAGAAAAATGCCCTGAGGCAGTCAAACACGTTGAAATTAATTGCTGCAGGAAAAGATACACATATTTAGAAATGTTTTTGGTTCAGTCATCTGTTAGCTAAAAGTGCAGAGGCAAAATATTAAACCGTAGGTTTCAAAGACCCTTCTCTAGAAACAAAGCAAAAAGCAGGATCACATAAATCTAAGACACAGTACATTGAGAAGGAGACATAATGGTGGCATAGACCAGGGGTCTCCAACCTTGGCAACTTTAAGACTTGTGGACTTCAACTCCCAGAATTCCTCAGTCAGCTTTGCTTTGCTGGCTGAGGAATTCTGGGAGCTGAAGTCCACAAGTCTTAAAGCTGCCAAGGTTGGAGACCCCTGGCATAGAAAGTCTTGATGAATAGAATAGAATATAGAATATAATTTTTTTTATCGGCCAAGTGTGATTGGACACACAAGGAATTTGTCTTGGTGCATATGCTCTCAGCGTACATAAAAGAAAAGATACGTTAATCAAGAATCATAAGGTACAACACTTAATGATAGTCCTAGGGTATAAATCCTTATGATTTATATTGATATATTGATCATCATTTGTGTTGTAAATGTTGTACCTTGATGAACGTATCTTTTCTTTTATGTACACTGAGAGCATATGCACCAAGACAAATTCCTTGTGTATCGAATCACACTTGGCCAATAAAAAAATTCTATTCTATTCTATTCTAAATAAGCAATCAGGAAACAATATCAATATAAATCATAAGGATACAAGCAACAAAGTTATAGTCATAGAGTCATAAATGGAAGGAGATGGATGATGGGAATGATGAGAAGATTAATAGTAGTGCAGATTTAATAATAGTTTGACAGTGTTGAGGGAATTATTTGTTTAGCAGAGTGATGGCGTTTGGGAAGAAATGGATCTAGGATAAGCCTGTAATGGAAGACTATCAAATGAATGATATACAAAAAAAAAAAAGAAATTTACTTCATTGTGTGGTGTCTTTTTACAGGAGGACTGAAAAAACTCAAGGAAGGTTAAATATTGAGTTCAGGAATTTAGGAATTAAGGGAGAAAAGGGCTCTTGCGGAGGTCAGTGTTTCAGGCTACGAATCTGGAAAATAAAGAGAGCTACAGGCTTACCAAAGATTTTGCTATCTTTCTTACTGTCAGAAAGAAAAGGTATAAATAAGGGGGGGAAAGGGAAAACTTTGAACTGAAATTTCAGCACTATTGCAAAAGGGAATAGATAAAAGCCACCTCTGGATTCAAACTAAAGAAAGGAGACAAAAGGCAAAGCAGCTTTACTGAATAATTATTAGAACTGCTGCAATGTTCAGAAACACTCCACATTGGTTTTTGTTTTTTTTTAAATTGAAGTTACATGCAGCATGTCCCCAATTTAAAAGGGCAGAATTGAATAATTTGAAAATATTTTAATAAGCAGTCTAGCAAGGACCTTGTGTTAACGTACTGCATTTAGAACAGAATGATCTTAAAATGAAGACCCCAATTAATAAGAGATTCCCAGTGTGGCTGCTTGCCTCATCCTCTAAAATCCCAGTGCTGAACCATTTCACCATTTCAGGCTTATACAGGAAAAAAAGCCTTCGAAGCATGGCAGATCTTAGAGAAGGCAGGAGGATGCAAATCTTTTGCTCAGATTTAATGCCAGGGATTACAGGAATATAGCTTCTGTTGTGGGAGATCAAGTTCCCAGGTAGTCTGTTGAAAGACTGATTGGATTACAAAGCTCAGTGATGCTGATTACTTTGAATGCAGGCATAGCAAATGTTTAAGTCAATCAGGACTAGAAAAGCGGTGGGGGGGGTTGTCTGTCAGAGAGAGAGAAAGAGAGAGAGAGAGAGAGAGAGAAAGACACACAGAGAGAATGAGAATTTGGCTTTGGATGAGTAGACACAGCGTAAGTCTCCTGACTATTTGGCCTTAAATTATACCTGATTTCTTCTCTCATTTCTTCTGTAGTAAAGTCACTCAAGAGAAAACTAAAGAATTTCATTCCCAGCTCTCAACTCTCTCCTCCTTGCAAATCTCAGAAGGAAAAAAAAAACATCTTTGAATTTCTCCACTCTTCCACTCCTCTGCTCGCAAGAAAATACCTTATGCCAGCAGTCTTGAAATTCTGGGTTTAGAAAATTTAGAACTATGCAGCCTTCGGTATGACCTGAGCATAGCTCATGAAATCATCTACTACAATGTCCTTCCTGTCAATGACTACTTCAGCTTCAGCCACAACAATACACAAATACACAATAGATTCAAACTTAAAGTGAACTGCTCCAATCTCGGTTGCAGAAAATATGACTTCAGTAACAGAGTTGTTAATGCCTGGAATGCACTACCTGACTCCGTGGTCTCATCCCAAAATCCCCAAAACTTTAATCTAAGACTGTCTACTATTGACCTCACCCCATTCCTAAGAGATCTGTAAGGGGTGTGCATAAGAGCACCAGCATGCCTACCGTTCCTGTCCTAATGTTCCCTTTAATTGTATTCATTTTATGTATTCAATTCATGCTTATACTTATATATATTATTTAATATATTTGACTAAATGAATGAATGAATGAATGAATGAATGAATGAATGAATGAATAAATGAATGAATGAATGAATGAATGAATGTCTGATGCCAGATCTCCTTAACTATTTGAGTCCACTGGTGTGATCATGAAACCAGCTGAGGCTTGTGAAGACCGATTGAGTTGGATTGGCGGTTACTATTCCTAGGACTCTAACCTGTCCAAATGTTAAACTTGCCCCTTTAGAAGGATGTCATCTTCTTGAACTTCATAAGCATATCTTATTTCAGGGGTGTCAAACTCATTTCATTGAGAGCTGCACTAGGTTTGTGTTTAACCTCAGGGGAGGGGGGATGATGGGCATGGGCAGGGTAGCGGTGACCAGGGTGGGCATGGCTAGCTTGATGTAATTCATGTCAGGGGGCACCTGTGGTGGCCTGGGAGGAGCTGTGGGGGATCCTCCTGCAGCCCTCTGCCAGCAAAAACAGAGCCCAGGAGGCCTCCTGAGCTCTGTTTTTGCTGGCAGAGGCACTGCAGGCTGTCACTCGCTATTTCACCCGTGGGTCTAAGATCTGTCTAAGCACCTCACAGGCCAGATCCGGCCCCTGAGCCTTGAGTTTGACACCCGTGTCTTACTTGGTCTTGGAAATAGCTACTGCAGAGTTGGGTTTCACAGCCCAGAAGTGCCAAACAATGACATTCATTTCCCCATGTTCTCCAGAATCCCCACTTCCTGGACAACCACTTCAGGAATTGTGAGGTTGGCAAGAATGTATGTATGTATGTATGTATGTATGTATGTATGTATGTATGTACGTATGTATCTATGTATCTATGTATGTATCTATGTATGTATGTATTTAAAATAATTGGCTGCCATCTCCAGTGAACCATTCAAATTTCAAAGTAATAATAATTTCAAATTTCAAAATAATAAGCATTGCAAATGTGACAGGATCCAGTTCATCAGGTTCATCAGGTTCTGATCAGTTCTGGAGAATTGATTGCGGAAATTTTGAGTAGTTCAGAGAACCACCTCTGACTGGCCCATCTATTCTCTGCCTCCCGAGTCCCAGCTGATCGGAAGGAAATGGGGATTTTGCAGTCACCTTTCCCTGGAGTGGGGAGGGAATGGAGATTTTACAGTATCCTTCCTCTGCCATGCCCACCAAACCACGCCCACAAAGCCATGCCACATCCACCAAGCCACGCTCACAGAACCGGTAGTAAAAAAAAATTGAATCCCAATCCAGTTGATCTTGATTGATTTAAAAATGTTAAGCAGAATTGGTTAGTATTTGACTTTAGACAGACTGGGATTTCTATAAACAAGCAAACAAATAAACAAACAAACATTCTGGTAATGGTATATCAGTTCTGTAACACTTCCATGAAAATTGCCCAATATCATCCATGAAGTCATTAGAACTGAGCTCAATTTGAAAGAGATTTTTTTCTCTTAAATTGTTCAGATTTCAAAAGCAATATAGGGTTTGGAACTTTGGACTGACAGAACGTACCTACTGAATTTTGATTGTCTACTTAATGAAACATCTTTTATTTCAGAAAAGGCAGACATATATTTAAATCTAAGCCTTTTTTCCTCAAGTGGGATCTTCAGACTTTGTTATTTGAAGTATTTGGCATTCATTCACCTCATTCAGCACATTCCCTCTTGTGGTTTTTTTTAATTGTTGTTGTTGTTTTGTTTTTGGCCACTTCATAATAAAAATTACATTTTAATCATGTTTCTGTTAACAAATCTGAATTTTTTTTTTCCTGGGCCTGCAGATTATGATAAAGTGCTACCCTATAGCTGAATGGAAACAGATGCACGTGACAAAAATAACAAAAACAGCCACAGATGGTGCGTTGCGTGCCCAACTTCTTAATTTATCCCTTTTTTGTGCAGCACAATGATCTTTGCCAATAGATTGCATTCATCATTTGTGCATGTCCTTAGGGAAGCTCTCCTACCCCATCTCTTTAAAACCTGCTCTACATCGTTATGATAGTGCATAAAACCACTTGGTATTTTGGCAGTTAATTTTATTCTTTCTCCTCAAAAAAGAATGTGACAGCAGAGTCCTATTCATGAATTATGTGCTGGAGATGAATGGAGATGTTCTGTCTTGTTCTCCCAGATTGGCTTTGTGTCTTTGTGGGTAATATTTATAAGGAACTCACTTTCAACTTGACATTCAGAGTTCATACCTTCTTTGAAATTTGTAAAAAAAAAAAAAGTCAGGCTAATCTGTCCATTAGGATGTGGGGGGAACAGTCATTGTAGAATACTAAAACACATGGCTGTGTCCCAGGGATGAAATCCAGCAGGTTCTGACAGGTTCTGGAGAACCGGTAGCGGAAATTTTGAGTAGTTCGGAGAACTGGCAAATACTACCTCTGGCTGGCCCCAGAGTGGGGTGGGAATGGAGATTTTGCAATATCCTTCCCCCAGGAGTGGGGAGGGAAAGGGGATTTTATAGTAACCTTCCCCTGGAGTGGGGTGGGAATGGAGATTTTGCAGTATCTTCCCCTGCACTGCCCACCAAGCCACACCACGCCCACCAAGCCACGGCCACAGAACCGATAGTAAGAAAATTTGGATTTCACCATTGCTGTGTCCCCTTCAAAAAAGAAAACCACATAGTCCTTTGTGAAATTCCAGGTTTCCATGTATGAGTAAATGTGCACAAAATCCAACAGGTAAAACAAAAGAAAACAGGAAAGAAAATAAAATAAAATTTATTATCCTTGTGTATGTGTTTTTAAATTAGGGCATTACATTTGAACTACAGCACTTTCTGAAATTGCTTCCTGAACTAGCTGGAGATGCAGAAGGTATATTTAAAAGGGGGTGAGAAAGACAGAAAGAGAGAGAGAGAAAAAATAAACATCTGATTCAGTTCTATCACTCTTGGTTTCTCTCAATGGAGTTTTATTTCCAGACTTTGGTAAATTGACTGAACATAGAAATACTTCACTACAGTGTGTGTGTTTTGTGTTTCACCCACCTCACCAGGGCCCTCAGGCTAATGTTCTCACTTTTCTAATTTAATGAGTCTCCCCTCTTATAGATTCAAAGTGACAAATAATTAAAAAGTTATCATTGCATTTATGTCTCTTTGTGTTAAGTGTTTAAGAGAAAGTAGAACACGCAGTACATTATCAGTGAATGTTTGATTAAACAGGCTCATTCCATTAAACAAGGTTTTGGCTCTTCATTCCCTTGCATGCTTTCCTTCAGCCATCAGCCATTGCAGTTAATAATGCCAAATACATGCATACAAAAAACTAGAGGTGCTGTTAAACAATTAGAACTGGCAAGAAAAATAGTCATAGTGGAGCATACTATAAAAACAAGTCCTAAAAATATGAAAGAAGCAATGATTAGGTCTTTCTATTGAATGCACCCTTTGATAAGTGCAGAATGAAAAGCGTACATTGAATTGGCTCTTCTTTGATCTGTTCATTTTAAATTATAAACTGCATGCTTCTATTCAAGAAGTACCTGTATAGAAGTCTCATTCTATATATGTCTACTCATATACAAAGAAGCCTCTTTTAACTCACTGCCTCTTTGGATTAGGTATGCATATTTTTAGTAATCAATCAACTTTTGTTCTTAAAAGATTGCAGCTTTTGGTTAGTAAAGTCAAATGTATCCTTGATTACATTCTTTGAAGATTTTTTTTTTCTCAACTTCCCATTTTATTTTATAACCCAGGCAAAAAAACTATTCATCTTATACAGTACCTAACTATTAACCAGGTCTGGGTTTTTTGAGATTAGTACACTAAATACTATTATAATAAGCTGATTGGGAAAAATAGCACTGGTATTGCACTGAGATATGAGATTTTTTAAAAATAGAGGTATAATTAAAATTACAAATAGCACAATGAGTTTAGATAGTTATAAAACTGAGTGGGTAGTTTGGCTGTTGCATTGATGTCTTATAAGTATTATTTGCTCTCCACAAAAAAATTATGGAATATGTTTATGTCACACTTCTCTAGAGGGAGTTTCCAGCAAGGGGTGAAATCCAGCAGGTTCTGACAGGTTCTGAAGAACCGGTAGCGGAAATTTTGAGTAGTTCGGGGAACCAGCAAATGCCACCTCTGGCTGGTCCCAGAGTGGGGTGGGAATGGAGATTTTGCAGTATCCTTCCCCTGGAGTGAGGTGGGAATGCATGTGAGCCATGCCCACAAGCCACGCCACGCCCACAGAACAAATAGTAAAAAAAATTGAATTTCACCACTGTCATGATGAACTAAATGTCTCCAATGGAGCAGGGATGACATTGTGGTGGAGAAGGCCAATAAGGAAAATCTTTAAGGACAGAGATCATCCACCTGAATTCTGGATAACTCCTTTAAAATAAACTGTGGGAATGGAAGTTTTTACAGTCATCTCATGAGGTAAGTAGCTGACAGTTGAACAATTTCATCTATGCTCACAGCTGCCAATATACAAAGACAAAGCCTGTACAAACACAAAGCTCAGCTGAATCTCATTTATTAATCACTTTTGGTTCTAATTAATTTAGTGCTAAAGAAGTATTTTCAGAATGGCAGGATAAGATTTCACTTGCTGACTTACCAATTTTTTTCTGGATTACAAAGCAATAAAGAAAAATGGTTTTAAAGACTAAGAACTTCAGGCAAAAATTTAGAAAGAAGTTGAAGTACGAAAGTTTAAACAGATAAAGGGGTCAGTTATTTTGAAAGATTATTTTTTGTGAAAATGCTTTTGAATAAATTAGAATTAATTTAGACAAAGCAACAGTTCTGTAAATGAATTTTTGTTTAGTATTAAAAACTACAAGCAATTGATGGATTTATGAAACAAAAGATAAAAGTATGAATCAGTCTTTGATGTCGGTAATAACTATGAAGATATGGATAGTGATGTTGACTGAAACTACAGAGTGACCTTAGAGATTAAATTATAAAAGTCACAGGAAGGCAAGTCAAATCTCCTCCTCCTGTTGTTGTTGTTTGAGACATTTTCACTTTTGGACTATAATAGTGTACCCTATGACTATCATTAAGTGTTGTATCATTAAGTGTTAAATTTGTACCCTATGACAATCATTAAGTGTTGTAAGGGTTGTACCTTGATGAAGGTATATTTTCTTTTATGTACTCTGAGAGTATATGCACCAAGAAAAATTCCTTGTGCGTCCAATCACACTTGGCCAATAAAAAAAAAATCTACATCGTAATGGCAACTACTGAAAAAGTGGCATGAATGGTAGGAGAGGAGGAGATAATTAGAGCAAACTGCAGAATGAGGAATTATATCAGATTTGTTTCAGAAAATGTTTCAACAACTCAGCAGCAATTTAGCTGAATCACTTGATACTTAATTGACAGCTTTAGAAAAAATAATGGATAAAAGACTTTTAAAGATGGATAGAGGAGATGAAAGAAGGTTAGAAGATGAAAAGCCAATTTAAATATCTATACTAGTATATTGACATGCAAAATAATTTAATGACAAAGTGAAAATAAATTGCAATTGTCATTGCTGGGGAAAATGTTAATATAAAGCTAAACCAATACTAATATTATTGTTGTTTTAATGTTTCATATTCTTCTTTTAGGGACATGGTGGCTCGGTGGCTAAGATGCTGAGCTTGTTGGCTGAAAGGTCGGCAGTTCAGCGGTTTGAATCCTTAGTGCCGTGTAATGGGGTGAGCTCCCGTTACTTTTCCCAGCTTCTGCCAACCTAGCAGTTGGAAAGTATGTAAAAAATGCAAGTAGAAAAATAGGGACCACCTTTGGTGGGAAGGTAACAGTGTTCGGTGCGCCTTTGGCATTGAGTCATGCCAGCCACATAACCACGGAGATGTCTTCGGAGAGCGCTGGCTCTTCGGCTTTGAAATGGAGATGAGCACCGCCCCCTAGAGTTGGGAATAACTAGCACGTATGTGCGAGGGGAACCTTTACCTTACCTTTACCTATTCTTCTTTTATTGGTTATAAATGAGATGGGCAGCATATAAGTTTAATAAATACATTTTTAAAAATCTTTCCTAGAATGCTGCTTCTCTTTCAGATAATAACTGTTTCGATAACTGGTGCACCATTTAAACAATGGCAGAAGGATATAATCTTTTGCTACAAGATGCAAAGGAAAGAGAAGGTTTGGTTTATCTGATTTGAAATTGTATTTTTCAATTTGCTGTTTGGATGAAAGACTGGGTGTTGCTGAGAAATAGAAGACTTCTGGAGTTAGAAAGACATGACCTGAGATTTAGATGTCATGGGTATTTGCGGCAAGACAAAGTTAAGGTTAATGTGGACTTTACAAATCATTAAGTTAGATGTTTCAGACTAGATGTAGATCTACATAGATGTTAGATAATTCTACTCAGAAAATAGAATGAATACAAACCAGGTTGTGTTCAGAAACACTTTTGTTGCTCTTGGTATAAGAAACATTTTACAGATGAAAAATAAAAGGCAAACACAAATGGCCAACTTATCATAATACTAGAATTTTGTAAAGGGGAATATAAAATAAAAGGAAGATCTGGTTCCAAAGGACTATACCTGTTAATTATTTTCTTATTTAGAATTATTAGAAAGATTTGAAATAGATAAAAGAATTGAAACACTGTAAGATGGAATTTGAAATAGAACCGTGGACTGATAATGTGCCTCGCTCGCCCCCACCGCAGCCGGGCCCCTCTTATCTCCTGCCGGACGCTGATAGTGCTGAAGAATGTCCTGGCATGCCTTCAGCCCCCAGCCCTGGTACCATGCCCAGACAAACCGAACAAACAAACCTCCCTCCGATAGCATGTGCGCCTGAAGCCAGCCACGAGCTGGGATTATCAACAGCTGGAGACGAAACGATGCAATGGATAGATCCATGCTTCCGGAGAATGGAGAGGCGACGTCAGCAAAAGGAAGGGAGGGGCAGGCCTGGATAAGTGCTGAGTTATGGAGCCACACCCCATGGCCTATATAAAGGATCTGCTTTCTGGCATTCTCTGAGTCAGGCAAAGTCTAATCTGGATTGCTGAAGTCACACCTTGGATTCCTGTCTGCCATGAGGACTCTGATAGGACTTTAGCAGAGCTGCAGAGGCACGCTTGATACGGACTTCCCCAACCGGGCCGTCAGAGGAGGAGTGGGACACGACAGATAATAAAGATGTGATTGCTAAAACTTTTATTAAAATTTGAAACAGAAGCAGAAGGGAAAGAATGAATGATAAAGTGGCCTGATAATATAAAGATCACCAGATATTTATGCATATGTCACCAGAGAAATGATCTAGAATCTATTAAAATAGCTCAAATTTATATTGGAAACATGAATAACAAGAAAGGACATTTTATCATGTTTGGTGAATGTTTAAAAAAGCCAGAAAGTTTTCGATTCAAATACCTACACTAACTCAAAGGATTTTAAAGATTAGTTTACAATTGAAAGCAGAGGCTTTTCTCTCAGGACTGATGAAACAATTGGGAGAATAATTTTATATTGTCTTTATATGTGACAACTTAAGCAAGATTATTATATTCAGAAAGATGAAAAGATTTTGTATTACTCACAATATGACTTCTGCAATAGAGTAGTAAATGTCTAGAACACTATAACTGATCCTGTTGTTAGTCTCTGTAACACCTTTTACCTTAAACTCTAATACCTTTTACCTTAAACTGCCTACCGTGGACCTTTCATGTTTCTTAAGAGGTCCCTAAGGGGGCGTGCATAAGTGCACCAATGTGCCTACCATCCCTGTCCGGCTGTTCCCAATTATATGTAATCATTCTATGTGTTTGTGGTTATGTTTTGACTATTTATATCCTCTTTTTTTTTTTTTTTTTGGTGCCAATTCTTTTCATGTGTCCAGGCCTATGTCTATACTGTTACTTGTTTCCTTATACTTGTTGACAAACAAACAAACAATGGAGGATTGGTTGGTAAAGATGATGGAACTGGCTGAAATTGCCAAATTGGCTTTGTTGATTAAAAAAAAAATGCAATATCTGAATTTATGATTGGCAACACCATAAAGATTTTTTTTCATGAAAAAATAAACTTATGATTTATGGTATTGATTATTAGAAACAATAGATTCTAGAAAAAAGTTATGTTGTAATTGTTGGAAGAAATATCCATCTGGGTTCAGTTCCAAGTGGGGATAAAGACACTGGAAACATGGAGGCTGCTTGGAAAGATGGTTTAATGGTGGTCAGGATCACATGGCTTGAGTTCCTGAATAGAAAAGGGATGAGAAGCTGTACACGCCCTGGCTTTATGCTTTCTCTGAGCTTTGAACTTTCTGGGGCATAGGAAGAGTATCCTGATTGGTTGTCAGACTCCAAGGGGGTGGGGGTCTTAGCTAGCCTTGCTGGCTGATGTAATCTTCCCAGGTGTCATGTGGTGAGTTTCTGTTGCTGGGTGGGTCCTATTGTGTTGCAGATGATGGTCCCATTGCAAAGGTGGGGAGAATGAGTTTCTGTCTCTGACCCATTGACAAAGGTGGGGGGAATCAGGAAGCTGCTCTGTCTTTAAAACATGTTTCTCCATTTCTCATCCAGGGAAATATATTCTGCCTTTTAACTATTTTCTAAAATGTTTCATTCTTCTAGGAGGGGGGTGGGTGCTAACTTCCTACATAACCATCAAGCAAGAGGCAAATTTATGATTGTACTTATAACTGATGTAAAAAAAATCAGAAACTTTTTTCTTTGCTTTTACACTTTTTAATTTTTTCTTTGATTTCTTTGTTCTATCTTTTTCTTACTTTATATTAGTTATAACATTAAAAAAATAAAACATTAAAAAATAGCGTTGGGATTCCATTGGTCTTTGGGATAAAGACTTTTCAAAAGGAAAACTGAAGATGTTTCCTTCAAGAAATATTAAACAAAACTTGCTGTGCCTATTTTCTCTTATTTAGTTTTGTCTAAGTGAAACTTTGATATGAATGTTCAACCAACTCACAAATGCAAATTATGAGCGGATTTCTTCAGTTTCTCAGCTGTTTTAGAATGTATGAAGATTTTACATATTTTCTTCCATAGCAGAAGGATTTGCACATTTCTTGAGGTAAAAACTGTATACACAGCAGGACTTTGGACAGATAAGATCTTCTCACCAGTAGGGGGTGCTGTATTCTTTTTCCTCCAAGCAGCAGGTATACAGCAAAGACTGGAAAACTGAAAACATGAAAAACAATTGAGCCACTAAGTTGACCAGCTAATCTACACTATTGCTTTTTGGTGAGATTTTGTAAGTCCATTTGCACAAATTATTTTGATGTGCCAAAATATTAAAATACTGTAGTGTAGTATTTTATGTGATTTTTTTCCCACTGGTGACTTGGCCAGCACCCACATGAGCTTCATTCTACCACGTCCCAGATGTTTTAATACAGCTTTTAACCACATTTTAATTTGCATTATTTTAGATTTTGAATGACTTCCTTGTTTGCTTCGTAGTTTTTATGGTATTTTCATGTTTTATTTCATATTATAGCATAGGAGAACTTTGGCTATTCAAAGAACTTTGGCTATTTAAATAGCATTAAAGCTCTAATCAATCATAAATTAAATACTTTTATTTTCAAGTTGATCCAGTTTATTTGCTGTATACACCGGTTTATTTGCTTTATATACATTAATGCAGAAATGTATTGGATATTTTTGGACCATTTCTATCAACCTCCTTGGTATTAATTTCCGTATTCTAGCAGTTAGAATGTGTATTTTTTTAATTATGTGTCATTTGATTATACAGCCACAACATAAATACCTCTCTTGTTTATTTCCTTTTTGCTTCATTGTCTCGAGAAACCACAATAGGCATCATCAGCTAAATTAAAGCAAAGCCAAGATAATGTTATTCAGTTTGTCATGGAAGAAAAATTACTAGATACTTGTACATCTGAAGTTTATAATCCTATTACTGTGCTATGTGAATGGAAACAACATTTCTGCTGATTCAGCTTTTATTTCCTCCCTGTTCCTTGTTTATTCAATTCTGTTTTTTTTAATGAAGTTCTTTAGGGTCATCCAATAAATGACTTTAAAAAATAATGTGAATATTTTAGAACAGTATCACCATAAATCATTTTGTGAAACTCCTGGAAATATCAGATAGCTGAATTACTGAACATCGCATAGAAAACTGTATTATGATTAAGTTCATTTTTGGAAATGGCTTTCCATGAATTTTCAAGAAAAGACTGGACAGTCATTTGTTTCAGGTGATATAAGGTGTCCTGTCTTGGGCAGGGGGGTGGACTAGAAGACCTTCAAGTTCCCTTCTAGTCTTATGATTCTATAATTGAATTAAAAAAAATAGCTTCTTTGGAGAAGGACTATGAAATCCATACTGATAGCAATATGCATAGCAGTAATTCATATTAATAATAACTACAAACACTGTGATTGCTACTAACAATTTTTTTTAAAAAAAACCTGTGGTTTTAAGTAAGAAGGACAGTGTTTTGGGGCCAAGGACCAGAAGACAAAAAGTAGATAGATCCAAAACAAACAGTAGGAGAGGGTATTAACTTAATCTTAATTAAAGTGAAATACAATGAATAAGGCTGCTCGTATGTGTAGGAAGTTAGCACCCACCCATATTAAAAAGGCAGAATACTATACTTCCCTGGATGAGAAATGGAGAAACATGTTTTAGGAAGGAAGCAGACTCACTCTTAATAACCCCCACCATCCTCAATAGCCCACAGCAGATGTCAGCACTTAAGAGATAAAGAGATAGCTAGGCCTATTTCATAAGCAAATGCCCTCACCCAAGATCCAACAAAGGTGGGCTTAGCACTCTACCCATCTAGCAACAGAACTCACCACATAGCACCTGGGGAGATTGCATCACCCAGCAAGGCTCAACCAATCCTGGGACTCAAAAGAAAACATACAAAGTTACCCCTGCATAGCCCCATGGGAGTCTGACAACCAATCAGAATACAAGCTCAAATTCAAAGCACAACAGGGGGTATAAATCTCCCTCCCTCCCTCCCTCCCTCCCTCCCATGTGCTTTTTTGCCCAGGACCTCAAAACCACGTGGTCCTATCCACCATTAAACCATCTTTTCAAGCAGCCTCCATGTTTCCAGTGTCTGTCTCCCTACTTGGAGCTGAACCCAGATGGACATTTCTTCCAACATATGTATTCATTTCTCTTTCTGCCACATTGATTCTTCTTAAATAGCGGGTTTCAAGATATCCTGAAAGCCAAACTGAACATCATGGCAGCAGGGTTGGGAAGGCATAAGGCTTCTGTTGTTTGTTTGGGTTTTTTTGCCTAAAGGGAAACCACCAGGTTCTGACTGGTTCTGGAGAAACAGTAGCGGAAATTTTGAGTAGTTTAGAGAACCAGTAAATACCACCTCTGGTTGGACCCTGGGAATGGAGATTTTGCAATATCCTTCCCCCAGGGAGGGAATGGAGATTTTGTAGTATCCTTCCCCTGCCATGCCCACCAAGCCACACCCACAGAACCGGTAGTAAAAAAAAATGGATTTCACCACTGGAAACCACACATCCTAGGTATAAATCTTTCTATTCCATCTCTTTTGGGCCATCTTGCTTTCTTGTTTTGTAAATGAATTTAGTAGCACTTCTTTGAGTTTCATTTTATCAACATGCCGTACGGAGTTTTCAGTAATTTGGATTCAAAAAGAGAAAAGTGCTTTGGCGTACGGAAGGAGGTAAACACAGCTCTTTACTGAAAACCCTAAAGCTAAATACACCTTTCCCCCAGGATCCCATGGGAGCTGCAAAGGCCTCAGCTGCCTCCCAGGAAAAGCACAGCTGTTTTAAGGAATTTCAGACAAGCACCATATTTGCATAATGCATAGTCTGATGTACTTTTCTTTTTTTGCCTTTGAATTGTAAAACTTTAAAGCCCTATTAATGCTTTATTTAGAGGGACTTTTGTAATCAATGAGATGTGATCTAAAATCATAAAGGTAACTTTTGCTTAAGACCAAAATAAATTGCATTTTTTTCCCCCTGGTGCATTGGTCCATGCTTTTTCCTATGAGAAAACTACTATCTTATACCAGCAATAGGGCCTATAGATAGTAGGTAGTAGTAGTAGGTATAGATAGTAGTAGATAGTAGGTGGTATTCAGCTGGTTATATCCGGTTTGGGTGAACCGGAAGCAGTAGCTGTGGGAGGCTCCTTCCACCTGCCCGGACGTAATCACGTCCCATTTATCCACATTTTTAATGCTCTGCGCATGTGCAGAAGGCCCTGCTCATGCACGGTGGTGAGTGACAAAAGGAAGAACAAAGGAAGAACTTGTGACTCTAAAGTATTATCTATGCAAATGTCTCCCTGCTACATTTGTCACTGTTTTATAAGGTGTAGAAATAATTGATTCAAATGAGAGGACAGTATGATGAATGTTTGCACAATCTTATAGTTATGTAAATTTTGGACCAATTACGTGAACAGACTTGGCTCTTGGGAAATGTATAATGTTGAGAAATGTATAATGTAGGAAAAAAAATAGAAGAACAGGATAACCAAGTAACAAGTAATAAGTAACAAGCTGGATAAACTTGGTAACAGTAGCAGGGGGTGCCTTACTAGAGACCTGAAGGCCCAGACTGGGGCCAGATATCTTGGAGAAGTTCTATCTGTGTAGTTGCTAAGAATCAACACAGAGGTGGTATTCATTTAGTTCTGGAGAACCGACAGCGGAAATTTTGAGTAGTTTGGAGAACTGGTAAATACCACCTCTGACTGGCCCCGCCCTCATCTATTCTCTGTCTTCTGAGTCCCAGCTGATTGGGAGGAAATGGGGTGGAGTGGGGAGGGAATGGAGATTTTACAGTATCCTTCCCCTGCCAGGTCCACCAAGCCACGCCCAGAGAACCGGTAGTAAAAGAATTTGAATCCCACCACTGAATCAACACTTACTTAGTCATACATAATCAATCAATCAATTGCTTGTAAAGGCCAGATTTACTTTAATATTGTATATATTAAGTTACCAGCATTCACCAAGGAAGTTATGGAAGAGATCTGTGATCATTTGCCGCTTCTCTTGCAGACTCTTTTTAGAGCATACAGATCAGAGGTGGGTTTCAGCAGGTTCTGACCAGTTCTGAAGAACCGGTAGTGGAAATTTTGAGTAGTTTGGAGAACCGTAGTAAAAATTCTGATTGGCCCTGCCCCCATATATTCTCTGCTTCCCAAGTCCCAGCTGATCAGGAGGAAATGGGGATTTTGCTGTATCCTTCCCCTGGAATGGGGTGGGAATGAAGATTTTACAATATCCTTTCCCTGCCACACCCACCAAGCCATGCCACACCCACAGAATCGATAGTAAAAATTTTGAAACCCACCACTGATTCAGTTGTTCTAGGGGTGTGGGCTGTTTGTTGCAAACAGCATCTTTGTTCTTTTGTTCTGTCTATAATTTCCATCAGAGAGTGGAAACTTGCCGTCAAATGAAGTGGAGAGTTTAGAGGTGGGTGGATGCATAAATCAGGTGAGTTTGTCTTCCATTGCTGTCGAAAATGCCACCTTTCTATATTGCAACTGACAGCACTTTTCACCATTATGCCAACAAACACATATACCTAATGGCCAGAATGCTACAAAACTGCTACACACACACACACACACACACACACACACACACACACACACACAGAGAGAGAGAGAGAGAGAGAGAGAGAGAGAGAGACTCCTCTTTTAAAAGAGCAGCAAATCTGCATTTAGAAGAAACCTTGTCATATATACATAATGTATGTAAGTAAGCACCAGTCTGACATCATGTGGGAAGACACTTTGGTGTGTCTGATGTCTTCTGCAGTCCAAGAGAAAATTGCAATGGGGAAAGAGCCTAGTGAAAAGAGGGGGCTAGGCACCCGCAAAGTCTAAAGGGGCTAATGAGAGCTAAGCAAATCCCTACTCCCAACAGCATCATCACAGCATTTTCCATATTGTGTTATAAGTGCCGTCCCTTATAAGGTTTGGGTTACTAGAAGACAGGAAACACGACTTTAAATTGATACGGCTAAAGATAAATTTAATAAGCTTCCATACAATGAGATGAAGGCAGCAACATGAAGACATGATCTTTCAGAGTAGTTGCTGGGTCATCTTCATATTGCAGTTTGAGGGATTGGAAGATGAACTAATAGGTCTTCCAATGAATTTGAGCTGTGATTTCACTTACTTTTTTCTTTCTTTCACATAACAGTATGCCAGTTCTATAATGTTCCGTTACTCGGGATTTGTATTTGAACTTAATCAATTTGCATAAAATAAAGCAATGTATATTTATTTAATCTTGCTTGGGAACATCATTAAAGAGTGAAATCAAACATTTATCATACATAAATAAATGAAGTATATTTTCCCCAAAGTTACTCTCTATTGGCACGTGTTAAATTATTACAGTATGAATATAATGTATACCTCATGAACTTCATCTGCATGAATTAAAATTAAGAAATTGGATCTAAACATAGATTATTCATGAGTTAAATGATATATAATTTGTATATGATGCTATTCCGTTCGTATATTTTATCTTACTGGAAGAACATGATAGCCAGATTCTGAATAGAACTACTAAGTTTAGGGTACAGAAAGTCTAAATTATCTCTGATCCCCTTTCTTTGCAGTAAAAAAATGATAATAAAAGTTTACGATCCTTACCTAAAGTTCTTCTATATCTCTCTAAATCTTTTTTTAAAGATTTTCGCATACCAACGTAAAAAATTGCATTTTTGTCACATAGTGGATAGCAGCCCTTATTCAGACTGGGCAATGGAACAGAATAAATATTTGCAGAAGTGGAACTGAAAGATCATTTCCATGAGTCATACATGGAGTATATTGTAGAGACATACTTATATAATTGCAAATCTGTTGCTGACAGAGGACTACTGGAAAATAAGCCCTTGTCCTTTCTTGCCAGGACTTGACAGCAATCTCTGTTGTGAAATGACATAGAATGAATCATGCTGGGGCCTATGAAGATGCTGTTGGTGTAGTTGTGGTGTAGGTTTGTTGCAAGGTGTGGTCCCCATGTTAACATCCTTGTCCTGTTGTTGCTTTTTGCTTCTTGTGCTTCTTGGATGATTGTCCATACAGAAGTATGGGCCAACATCTAGTGCCTTAGAAACTTGAGTTTCATTTGAGTGTCATTTATTGGTGTGGGTTATATAACATATTCATTACATTGGTGAGTGACTTGAGCTGTGAGCTAAGGGTGATGACCTTCCCTGTTGTGCCATCCTGACCATTTTTCACAGCTTTACCACATGCAGAACCCATTAGGGGAGGATTATATTTTAACCTGTTAACTGCACTCAGTGGGACTTTTGTGTTGCCATCTATAGCACTAAACTGCAAATCTCTTTAGATATTTAGAAAAGAGCCGAGGTGGGCAGTAGTTAGAGTGCAGCACTGCAGGTAACTTCAGCTGACGGCTAGCTGCAGTTCGGCAGTTCAAATCTCACTAGACTCAAGGTTGACTCAGCCTCACATCCTTCTGAGGTCGGTAAAATTAGGACCCAGATTGTTGGGGGCAATATGCTGACTCCATAAACTGCTTAGAGACGGCTGTAAAAGCACTATGAAGTGGTATATAAGGCTAATTGCTATTGCTATATAGAGTTATGTTTTTGAACTACTGGAAACCAATAGTAACTGAAGTTATACTATAAACATTTAGGCTGAAAAAAATTGCACTGGTGTTTAAAAACCCACAATGTAACAGAACAAGAAAAAAACCCAATCTTGCTGGCTTCATGGCTATAGAAATCCCTCTGTGCTCCGTGTAGTACTATTTACATTGCTAACTTGAAAAGACGAAATGAATTGCTTTCTGTTTTATGTCGCTAATTTCAATGAAATTGTCACAAGCAACCCTGCAGCTCACCTAAAACTGCTGGATGCAAGGTATTAACTTACAAATATATAAAAAATTCTTTCTGGAAAAAAAATCAAGTATCAATCTGTCAATGTTTAGCTATTTTGCTGAAACTTATGGATAGAAAGTTAATGGCAAATCTGTCATGGAGGGGAAAAAAATCACAATCTGTTTTATTTAATTTCAGATAAGGATGAATAGATACCTCTAAATAATGCACACAGATTTCTTGATATGGCTCTAGAGATTATTTAGCTCCAAATATCTTATTGCAATATGACAGTGAATTTTTGAGCCCTCAAATCAGCAAAGTTGCAAGACATTTGACATGTACCTGCTTCTCAGAAACTTTTCGAGAAGCTAAAATTTAATATTTTAAATTTCCACTTTCTGCATTCTGTTCAGGATGTCTGGGGTCACTTTGGCATTTAGTAAAACTACCAGATTGGGCTGCAAAATTCCAGATTAGCAGCAGCTGGGAAGGAAGTTGGAATTTTCTGAATGTGGTGATTGTTGCTATCAAAAGGTTATTTGAATTTTGGAGTAAGCTGGGAAGCCAAGATTCACAAATATTATTTGTTGGTTTGTAGTTTGTATATTATGTTTGCTATAATATTGATTAATGTCATCTTGTTCGTTACACCTTTTTTATTCTCTTTTGGGTTTTCCTGAGAGAGAGGGGGAGGGAATGAGGCAGGGAGAGAGGGAAAGAGAAAGAGAGAGAAAGAAAGAAAGAAAGAGAGAAAGTTATCTTATTTTATTGAAAGAGTTTTAAAAAACAAAAACATTTTCCCCCTTTTTCCCCCCTCCCTCCCAAAAAAAAACCCCTCCCCCCCCGGCTTCCCGGGTCAATCACAAGGTATTGTTATACATAAACCAAACATAGAATAAAATTTTCCCTTCCAATCCAAATAACCACATCCAAAGCTTTTCATCTCCCAACCCCCTCCCCATTACATAAAATAACTTTCTAATTATTCAAAGGCAATCTGATATTTCTTAATCTGATATCTGTTTTGTAGATAATCAATCCATTTTTTCCATTCAATTAAATATCTTTCCTGCGTATTGTCTTTAAAAACGCTGAGATTTTAGCCATCTCAGCCAGAGAGAGAAAGTTATCAAATGAAATCCTGGTTGAACAATGCTTGCTCAATATTATAAGCTTGTCTCCCAACATGTTAATATAGAATCAGGTAATCAGGTAAACAAGAATCTAACACATGCAATTATATTTTAGAAAATCTTAAAAGTCATTATGAAAGAATTCCATCAATGCTTAGGTCTACATACATTTCAATTTTAATGCCTATTTATTTTACCTGCATATGAAATGGATGGATTGCCCTCTCTTTTGGTAAAATTCTTGATTCCCATGTGTGTCTCTTCTTTCTGATATGACTAGCCCCCAACTGGGCATCTACCGAGCAATGGTGATGTCACTGGAAAATCCTTTCACCAGGGAAACAGTTCAGTGCTTCCAACACGGGAGTATTAGTATAGCTAGCTCTGCTATCAGGTTACAGTCTTCAGTCTGTTTGAAATCTAAATCTCACAATAACTCTTACGAACTAGTTTTTCTGCTTAGCCATGCCATTATCTTAATTGACAACACAGTTGAAATATGAATGAATTAATACTAACATGGTAATATAATTCATTTTTAATTATAGAATACAGAATAGAATTTTTTATTGGCCAAGTGTGATTGGACACACAAGGAATTTGTCTTGGTGCATATGGTCTTAGGATACATAAAAGAAAAGATACCTTCATCAAGGTACAACACTTACAACATTTAATGACAGTCACAGGGTACAAATTTAACACTTAATGATACAACACTTAATGATAGTCATAGGCTACAAATAAGCAATCAGGAAACAATAAATATCAGTATAAATCGTAAGGATACAAGCAACAAAGTTACAATCATAAGGGGGTTGAGATGGGTGATGGGAACGATGAGAAGATTAATAGTGCAGATTTAGTCAATAGTTTGACAGTGCTGAGGGAATTATTTGTTTAGCAGAGTGATGGGAAAAAACTGTTCTTGTGTCTAGTTGTTCTGGTGTGCAGTGCTCTATAGTGTCGTTTTGAGGGTAGGAGTTGAAACAGTTTATGTCCAGGATGTGAGGGGTCTGTAAATATTTTTACAGCCCTCTTTTTGATTCGTGCAGTATACAGGTCTTCAATAGAAAGCAGATTGGTAGCAATTGTTTCTGTTATCTTCCATAACATAATGATTTAGAACTCTAGAACCTTCAACCACATATTGTGATGTGCATTAGAGATATACACTGAATTCATATATTTCTTGAACTCTGGATACAGAATACAGAATAACAGAGTTGGAAGGGATCTTGGAGGTCTTCTAGTCCACCTCCCTGCTCAGGCAGGAAGTCCTGTACCATTTCAGACAAATGGTTGTCCAATCTCTTCTTAAAAACGTCCAGTGTTGGAGCATCCACAACTTCTGGAGGCATGTTGTTCCACTGATAATTGTTTTAACTGTCAGGAAATTTATCTTTAGTTCTAGGTTGCTTCTCTCCTTGATTAGTTTCCATCTATTGCTTCTTTTCCTGCCTTCTGTCATGCTTTGGAGAATAGGTTGACTCCCTTTTCTTTGTGGCTGTCTCTTAGATATTGGAACACTGCTACCATGTCACCCCTAGTCCGTCTTTTCATTAAACTAAACATACCCAATTCCACCAATCATTCTTTATATCTTTTAGCCTCCAGTCCCCTAATCATCTTTGTTGCTCTTCTCTGCACTCTTTCTAGAGTCTCAACATCTTTTTTACATCGTAGTGATCAAAACTGGATGCAATATTCCAAGTAGGTCTTACCAAGGCATTATAAAGTGGTATCAGCACAAAAATTAGTGTATATCACTATATCCAGGGATACCCTTTTGGACTAAAGAATAATGCTTGCATTTTTGTTCCCCCTCCCATGTAATATACTGTTGTGGCCTTTAACAAATTACCATTTTTCAGGTGCCTGCTTTATTTCTATCAATTTCACTGGCTCTCTGTTTTGTTTTGTACATATTAAAAATGATAGGTGGCTGCAATCCAGTTAAAGGAAGTGACACCATAGTATTTAAATATGCCTACCTGATTTCAAAAAGGACAAAGGCAAGCAGTTATACATCTTGGAAGGTTAGGCATTGGGCCTGGCAGGTAGAATTATTGCAGTCATTTTGTGTGAATACCTATCAAATGCTCTTCAGGTTTAAGTGCAAAAGCTGAAAAAAGCCTGTGACATAATTGGTTGATTGGTTTTGGCTTAGTGTGCCATCTGAACCCAACTATTTCCATTCGAAAATCATAGTTTATCACTGTGCGTGCCTCAGGGAACAATGGATTTTTCAGTAAAACATTTTTAAGAGAAATCCTGGTTTACTGCAAACATTATAGGTAGAAAGCTATGCCATGTGAGTCCGGTCATTAATCTATCCAGCTGAATATTATCTACAGTGACTGACGACCATTTTCTAGCATTTCATCTTTACTAGCTTCACTTGGAGGATTGAATTTTTAATGTACTATGCGTGAAATATACGTTTTCTACCAAGCAGCAGTTTTTCCCCCAGCAAGTAACATTCTGTTCATGCTCTGTCTTTATGCATAAGAGTTCTACAATCTTATTTGTTTTCTTTTGACCTTAAAGAATTGCATGGGAATTCTGCATCTTGTGAAAAATATCTATGATCTCTCTCCTTCCAAAGCCAGAATTCGCTGACCAACCATTCTTGGTTTATGAAATTGGATAACATTAGACACCAATATTATAGAGGGATGCAGTGGCTCAGTTGGCTAAGACTCTGAGCTTGTTGATCGAAAAGTTGGCAGTTCAGCGGTTCGAATCCCTAGTACCGCGTAACAGGGTGAGCTCCTGTTACTTGTCCCAGCTTCTGCCAACTAGCAGTTCGAAACCATGTAAAAAATGCAAGTAGAAAAATAGGGACCACCTTTGGTGGGAAGGTAACAGAGTTCTGTGCGCCTTTGGCATTTAGTCATGCCGGCCACATGACCACAGAAACATCTTCAGACAGTGCTGGCTCTTCAGCTTTGAAACGGAGATGAGCACCGCCCCCTAGAGTCGGGAACAACTAGCATGCATGTGTGAGGGGAACCTTTACCTTTACCTATACCTTATCAATATTATATTAGTAAATACCAATACAGTATTGTAGGAATTGAGGAAAAAGACACCTTAGAGTTTTTTATGCACCAGCTTAAAATTTCTACCATCATTCTGACTTGAACATTCCAAGAGAACAAGCACTGAATCAAATAAGTGGAGCCAAGCAGAAATTTCAAAGGGTCAGAAACACAGGAACAGTATACAGCTACATGAAATGAGACATTGTGCAGGAGACACCAACACACCAACCAACATGTCCAAAGTTAAATTGAATTGACTCTGCCTCCTGTCCTTTAGAAGTTAATCTCTAGGCTACAGAATAAGACAGCTTCTGCTGCTAAGATTCTTCTACTCTCTGCTGTACAAAACTGTTATACGATCAGAGATGGCAGGAGTTAAATGCTAGGTGGTTATCTTTTTTTCTTAGGAGTTATCACAGGATGAGAATTCTATTGCTCTTTACAAATGCATACTTCAATTCTATTGACCTTCATATAATATGGAACTATAATTCTGGCAATCCCAGCCAGCAGGAAATATGTTGGGAACAATAGTTCAGAGGGATTTGGAAATTCATGCCTAGTTAAACGATGTCACAGAGTGCTATTAAATAGGAAGCAAAACAACAACAACAACAACACAATTTTGTAGTGGAACATATGCTTTTAACACTTTTAGTGAATTTACACAGACTATATGAAACCTTTGAAGGAAAGAATGCACTGGGAATCAAATTTCAAAAAATGGATTCAGCTGAAGGGAAAGCTCATCCTATCTGCAAATATGAGCTTTGTGACAGATATTTAAAGGGGTAAAATAGAAGGTTGGAAAATAAAAAAAAAATGTTCCATGCCCATTGTGAATATGTACATTCTATCAACAACAGCTCCTGTGGGCTATAGTTTAGGGAGAAACAGGGGGGACAGAAGGAAAATTTGGAACCAACCACCAACCATTTTTTTACTATGACATCTCTGTATTATAGCATTTTCTAGCATTATTGCATCTCCCTGCATAAAGGTGCTGTGAGTATAAATAAAACTTTTGTGCAAAGAGAGACTTTCAAAGGGATCACAAAGTGAATTGCTGCATTAAGAATGTCGGCTGAAATATAGGAATGTCGAAGTAAAAGCAGAAAAGCTAGGGCTCAGTTTTTTTAAAAAAAGCCCTGATCTTATAATAGATCACAAATGCATTGAAAAGATATAGGCCCTTGCTTTTAGAATTATGGGATCTGTAGATTCTATACTGCTAGAAGCATTAGTCTGGAGAAAATTGAAATATAAGTGCAGACTGAATCAAGGGTTGATTTCAAATAGAAAACTGTCATCTGTAAAATAGGACACATGGCTACCTAATCCAATGCGTTTGAAACAGCTTTTTAAAAATAACTATCCAGGCTTATAGAAATGCAAATACAGCCACAACGTACAGCCACAAGAGGAATGGGAATTTTGGGTGTAGGTCATGGCCGTCATAAGTCAAGACATCCACATGACAGAACCTGATTTCAGAATTATTTTACAGGAGTTGTTCAGTAGATCATTGGTTGTTAAGTGGGATCAGAAAAAAGCCAGAAAGTGGCAAAAGTATTTCAAATAACAATCTTGTGATGCAGAACTGTCAGGCGCAAGCAATCAGACCTGCACATTCAGAATTTTAATCTAACTACTTTATTGTTTTATGCCTATTCACCAGAATATCCCCCGACTGGTAGCTTTCACCTGGAAAAGACTAGATAAAACTCAAAGACATTGGGGGGGAGGGGTGTCATACCTTGCATGAGTCAGACTAATTTCCTACTTGCTCTGCAGCAAAAACGCTTGCAACCACTTATAAATTTCTTTCTGTATCTGGGGGAGGGAATACCAATTGCAATCATGTGTCTGGGGCAGAGCACCAATTTACCAGGGCTTTCATAATTTAGAATAGAATAGAATAGAATTTTTTTATTGGCCAAGTGTGATTAGACACACAAGGAATTTGTGTGCATATGCTCTCAGTGTACATAAAAGAAAAGATACATTTATCAAGAATCATAAGATGCAATACTTAATGATAGTCATAGGGTACAAATAAGCAATCAATATAAATCGTAAGGATACAAGCAACAAAGTGACAGTCATACAGTCATAAATGGAAGGAGATGGGTGGTGGGAACGATGAGAAGATTAATAGTAGTACAGACTTAGTAACTGACTTTGACAGTGTTGAGGGAATTATTTGTTTAGCAGAGTGATGGCATTGGGGAAGAAACTGTCCTTGTGTCTAGTTGTACTGGTGTGCAGTGCTCTATAGCGTCGTTTTGAGGGTAGGAGTTGAAACAGTTTATGTCCAGGATGCAAGGGGTCTGTAAATATTTTCACAGGTTTTTTTTTTTGACTCGTGCAATATACAGGTCCTCAGTGGAAGGCAGGTTGGCAGCAATTGTTTTTTCTGCAGTTCTAATTACCCTCTGAAATCTGTGTCTGTCTTGTTGGGTTGCAGAACCAAACCAGACAGTTATAGAGGTGCAGATGACAGACTCAATAATTCCTCTGTAGAACTGGATCAGCAGCTCCTTGGGCAGTTTGAGCTTCCTGAGTTGGCGCAGAAAGAACATTCTTTGTTGTCCTTTTTTGATGACGTTTTTGATATTAGCTGTCCATTTTAGATCTTGCAATATGGTAAAACCTAGAAATTTGAAGGTCTCTACTATTGATATTGTGTTGTCTAATATTGTGAGAGGTGAAAGTATGGAAGGGTTTCTCCTAAAGTCTACCATCATTTCTACGGTTTTAAGTGTGTTCAGTTCCAGATTGTTCGGGTGGCACCATGAGGCTAGTCATTCAACCTCCCGTCTGTATGTGGATTCATCATTGTCTTGAATGAGACCAATCACTGTTGTGTCATCTGCAAACTTCAGTAGTTTAACAGATGGATCATTAGAGATGCAGTCATTGGTATACAGAGAGAAAAGAAGTGGGGAGAGCACACAGCCTGGGGGGGGGCTATGCTAATTGTACAGGTATCTGATTTGATTCTGCTTAGCTTCACCTGCTGCTTCCTGTTTGTTAGGAAGCTTATGATCCACTTACAAGTGTGTTCAGGTACCTTTAGCTGGTTTAGCTTAGTTAGGAGAATGTCTGGAATGATGGTATTGAATGCTGAACTAAAGTCTACAAAGAGGACCCTTGCATAGGTCTTTGGAGATTCAAGATGTTGTAGGATGTAGTGCAGAGCCATATTAACAGCATCATCTGTTGAGCTATTTCCTTGGTATGCAAATTGCAAGAGGTATAACAGTGGATCCATGAGGTTTTGAAGTGGGACAGCACTAGCTTTCAAAGGTTTTCATATGAAGAACAGTTGCAGGAACTCGGTATGCCTAGTTTAATGAAAAGAAGGACTAGGGGAGACATGATAGCAGTGTTCCAATATCTCAGGGGTTGCCACAAAGAAGAGGGAGTCAAACTATTCTCCAAAGCACCTGAGGGTAGAACAAGAAGCAATGGGTGGAAACTAATCAAGGAGAGAAGCAACCTAGAACTAAGGAGAAATTTCCTGACAGTTAGAACACTTAATCAGTGGAATAATTTGCCTGCAGAAGTTGTAAATGTTGTAAACACTGGAAATTTTTAAGAAAATGTTGGATATCCATTTGTCTGAAATGGTGTAGGGTTTCCTGCCTGGGCAGGGGGTTGGACTAGAAGACCTCCAAGGTCCCTTCCAACTCTGATATTATTATTATTATTATTATTATTATTATTATTATTATTATTAATAGAAGCATGCATTGGCTGATTATGTCAAAAACAAGCATTGATGTAAGTTAAAAATTGGAACTTACTGAATAAACTTACAGGAAACAAAATACAAATATTGAAATAAGGTAATAAAAAATATAAATACAATTCTGGCAAGAAAAAAAGCATTACCTGATCAATTTTTACAAAAGATCAAAGGGGAGGTAGATAAAGTTGCCAAATGACTTTGTGGCAATGACTTACAGCTGGAACATAAAAAGAAAGAAAGAAAGAAAGAAAGAAAGAAAGAAAGAAAGAAAGAAAGAAAGAAAGAAAGAAAGAAACTGAAGGCCTGATTTTGGCTGCTCTAGCTATTCAAATTAATGCAATTAATGTCAGAACTGAAAAAGTATCTAATGATTCAAAGTGCAGATTGTGCAAAGAAGCAGAAAAAACAATACCTCATATACTCAGCTTGTATATGAGCAAAATCACACAGCAAGATCACACAGTTTATACAAAACAACATAACAGAGTAACTGAAATGATTCATGGTAAAATCTGTAAAAAAAATATATCATATGCCAATAATGAATACTTGATGAGAGCACATAGTTGAAAAAGTATCAAAAATATTGTAGGATTTCTGAACAGAAACTGATAAAATCTTGGCTCATAGCACACAATGTTTGATTGCAGTTGAAAACAAGAAAGTGTGGATAATCCATTTGGCAATACCAGTAAGTAGTATCAAGATCTGAAAATCGAAGTTGAAAGATTAAACCATCTGTGGTGGTACCAGTGGTAATCCGCACATACCAAAAGCTACCAAAAATCCTTGAATAGTACATAGAAAAATCTGGGCCTTGACAAAATTTCCATCTATCATTTTCAAAACACCACATTGCTTGGATTTGCACATATATTATATCAGTATATTATGACATCCGAGATTATTTTGGAAATAACTCAATGTATATGAAAGCAACACTAGCTAAAGAACTGGGAGCTGTAATTTCATATTGTTGTGCATATCATAATAATGTTTAATTTATGTTTTGAATATAGTTCTAGTTAAATTAATTGTGTTACAGAATAAGATGTTATATTTGCAGCATAATATATTCTGCGTGCATCTCTCTAACTTACAATGTGCTTATCTTGCATGTTGCTGTTGCTGGAATGATAACAAGCTTTCATTCTTACCTCTGCATGTAGAGTTCTTTGAGCAGTGATAAACAAGCGACATAAACAATTCTCCTTTGAAACTTTTTATCATAAGTTACAAATAACTTATTCCTAAACTTATTTATTTCAAAGCACACTGTTTTCTAACAGTGCACACTTGAGAACACGTAGACCCTTTGGAACTAAAGTGTTTACTTGTAAGTAAATGGCACTGACATCATTGGGAACCAAGGATAAAGTCACACAGAAATTTGGTCAAGGATTATTCCATACGGGAATCAGAAAGATCTATATTTGTGCAAAGATGCTAAAAGCACATTGAGAGGGTGTAGCGTAATTCAAACGGAGATGGTATTCAGCCAGTTTGGACCGGTTCGAGTGAACCAGTAGAGGAAATCGCGGGTGGCCCCCCCCGCCCATCCACCCCCCCCCCCGGCTCTATGCCATCCTATTTAGGCATGTTTTTGAGGCCAGACACATGTGCGGAAGGCGTGCACATAAACAAAGTGCATGCGCAGAAGGCCAGGCAGATGCACGGAAGGCAGGTGTGAATGTGAAGTGGGTGTGCGCACGCAGCAAACTGGTTGTAACAAAATGTGAAACCCACAGGGGGATGGTAGAGGACCGGAAGGCCTGGAGAAATGTTGTCCCTGGGGTCGCAATGGGTCAGATATGACTTCGCAACTAACAACAACAACAATTGTAACAGATCCATATTTGGGGCTTATCCACACTGCCTGGTTGTCGCATCCTCAGGACAGACCAGTAATCATTTCTGGTAAGTAGGAATGGACAATGCCTCTCTATACTTATGCATTTTTTATTTATTTTGTATTGGCCCCCATCTTACCAAGCAACTCTGGACTACAAACAAAATTAAAAAATATTAACAATAATTAAAATAAAATAAAATAAATAACACTCAAGAATAAATCAGCCATCATAACCATTACATCATGATTATTAAGACTCCCTTTAGATTTTAGGTTACCCCTTTCTCCTTTCGTTATCTTTACGGCTCCTACTTGTTTCGATGATAAATTTTACCTCATTGTAAGTTAACCTAGAACTTCATTGACCACTATACTTTTCAAAGGGGGGAATGCTAAACAGCATGAAAATAGCAATAGCAGTAGCAGTTAGACTTATGTAAGCTGGGTCCTTATTTTACCGACCTCAGAAGGATGGAAGGCTGAGTCAACTTTGAGCTGGTCAGGATCGAACTCCTGGCAGTTGGCAGAATTAGCCTGCAATAAAGCATTCTAACCACTGTGTCACTACAATATCACAGTAGCTATTGCTTGCACTGAAGATGTTACCTACTTTGAGTAATTTGGGTAATGAAACCTCTGCAAAAAAACAACAAGCTCAGAAAGCACCAAACATATACAGATAAAATATGTTTTCAAAGCAAAAATAGGCACTGGGTAATCCGGATATCACCTTTAGAATCTCCTTAAAGCAACTATGCCTTTTGTTTTTATTTATTCTTTATTTTTGGAAGTGTGAATTGTATGGTAGCTGCAAAGGGCAACCAAGAAATTTCAGGTAGAGATGCAGCTGCATTAGCAATAGCACTTAGACTTATACACCATTTCACAGTGCTTTACAGCTCTCTTCAAGCAGTTTACAGGGTCAGCATATTAATCCCCCCACCCAAAAAAAAAACCCCTGGCTTCTCATTTTACCAACCTCAGAAGGATGGAAGGCTGAGTTAACCTTGTGCTGGTGAGACTCGAACTGCCAAACTGCTGGAAGCCAGAAGTCAGCAGAATTAGCCTGATGTACTGCATTCTAACCACTGGGCCACCATGGCTCTTTAAAAGCACATAAACTCTTTTGAATCATAGAGAGGTGCTCACATAGCATCTGTCTACAAGTCTTTAAAGCAATTGCAGACAGATTTATGTCGTACTTTGTGTAATTCAAAAAGCACCTTTAACTTTGAATCAGAATTGTTGAATAGCCCTAATACACTTTTTAGAAACACCCTTGGTGCACTTGTAGTTTATCCATAGCTTCTGGAAGCAGGGTAATTCTTCAACATTTCGAGCAGGTTTATAAAGCTACTCAATCCCACAAGACTGAGAGATTTACAAAGGGTAAAAGCATTTTTCACAAAGGGTTGAAATGTATATTTCACCAAGGAAAATGCTTTGTGTGTATATGTGGGTCTGGGCACGTTTTAACTAGAGGAGGCTAGGTCCAAATTAGTTTATTTGATTAATTTCCAATCAGAGACCAAATGAATTGCCCAGGCCATAAGAGAGTCCAGATCCAGAAATCAGTTCTCTCGGAAAGCCATCAATAGACTTTTCAACATTAGGAATATATTCATGTATGAGCAATTATTGTTCTCTTTCCCTCCCTCCCTCCCTCTCTACCTTCCTCCTTCCCTCTCTCTCTTCTATCATCTATCAAAAGAAAAAACTTAGCACAAGTGTCAATAGTTTTTGGACCATTGTTGGCAGAATTTAAATGATACTTTTAAAAAGATAGAGCTATCTCAGTCAACCAACTGATAGATATTGTTGGAAAATTTAGGAGTAATCAGCTGGTGACAAATCTCCCTATAAAACTACAATAAATAAGAGCATAGAGTATGCAGGAAAAATATCATGCTTCAAAAGGAATTCTCTTCTAAAACTGCCCTGTGGGCAGAGCAGTGAAATGGCTTCGAATACATTTCTGAATTTAGGGATTGAAATTAACGTATAGATATCAGACTGGTTTGTGAGCTAAAATTCATTCAAGTGCTTATAAATATATCCCATCACATGAATTAGGTGGAATTAGGTGAGCCATTCCAACAGGGTTGTGAAGGCTCAGACAGTAAATATATTTATCAATTAATAATTAAGTTTGAATTTTCTCTAGGGTTGCCATGTTTTTTCCATTTTTTCCCAATAATAAGATTATTTTAATAATAATATAATAATATTTCCTCCCGAAAATAAATTCTCCCCCAAAATAAGCCCTCCTCTGAAAATAAGTCCTCCCTAAAAATATTTAAACATAAGCACCATTTCCTCTGGTTAGGGTTAGGGAGACAGAGCTGGAAATCAGATAAGATGGCAAAAGGAGCCCCATGTGCCCCAAAATAATAAGACCTCCCTGAAAATAAGGCCAAGCGCTTGTTTCAGAGTTCAAACAAATATAAGACAGGGTCTTATTTTCGGGGAAACACAGTATATGGTCTAGTGCAGGGCTCTCAAACTCCTGGCCCATGGGCCAGATGCGTCACATGCTGGCCACACCCATGCCCAGTTTAGTGAAGGGGGGGAGAAGTCCTGATACATCACATGATGGCACTGTGATGACGTGAGTTTGACACCCCTGGTCTAGTGTGTCTGTGTTTTAGCAGCAAACAACTTAATTGCTGGTTGTCTGTGCTTCTTGGATTAAATAATTAGTTCGGATGACTGAGATATATAACTTAAATGAGCATTTCAGCTTTGGAAGTTTTTTTTTTAAAGAAAAACTACCAAATATTTAAAGCTTTAAACCTGCCCAATGGCGTGACCAGTTAACCTCTAGATTAGGACTTTGATCTGAGTAAAGTTTATTGTTAATGTCTAATATATGAGCAAGCCAGAGTTCCTGATTATAGGGATTAGTCCCATTATTTTGTTGGCATGTGTTCAACAAAGAGATCTGTTTTGTATTTCTAATGGACTGCATTAATTTGACTTTGATCACCTTTGGTTTATGCCATTAATCATTTTGCTGCATTGATTTCAACTAAATTAATTAACACTTTTATTGAATGAAGACATTCAATCCTACCTGAACATTTCTCCCTTATTAATCTTTCATATGTCATTAAAATTTTGTCATTCAGTTTATTTATTTTTGTCACTCTTTACTGAGAATCTGAACTGAGAATTGATTTTAACAAAAACATAGCCTTTATCACAGAGGTTGGGAACTATGGCTTTTATTACTTGTGGACTTCAACTTCCTGGGCCAGGAATTCTGGGAGTTGAAGTGCACAAGTCATAAAAGGGCCATAATCCCCCCACCTCTGTTTTATTCAATAGCCCTTCAGTCTTAAGAAAAAAAGGTATTCCAAATGATCTTTCGGCAGAATCGGTCTCTAGAGATGTAATTGAAAATTGTAATTTGTTTTTATATACATTGTAATTTTGTTTATATATACATGTTTTTGTATTGTTTTTAAAGACAAACTGTTTAATAAAAATTATTATTAAAAAAAAGAAAAAAAGAAAAGAGCTTGCTCAAGTAATGTGAATTACAAGATGTAAGCAGAGTATCCACATCATCTACTGGCAGTGGGCTAGTTTTTCTTTAAAAGTACTTTAAAATATTTAATTAAAAAAAACTGCTTTAATTCAGATGAGTCTGTGGTAGAAATTTTTCCATTGTGTGCGGGATATTCAGGTTACATAACACTTTACTCAGAAATGAATTTAATCTCTTTTTGTTAGCTACCGGATAAGCTTTATTAAATACTGTGTACTCTGGATTGTTTACAAGGGCAGATTTTTAAAAAATAATAATAATTTTTTATTCAAAAGATTTCATTTGCCATGATCAAAGCACAATATCACTGTGAACTTTTAAATGTCATCATTGTAGCGCTTGGTTCTTGAGCTGAGTGGGAACAAAAGCTAACACAATAAGTAGCAGCATTAAATTCAAGGGTTTTTTCCCCTCTCTGGCTTTGATGAAAGTGTTTCATAGATAATTTTTTGCATGAAAGTTGTAGGCTGATTTTAGCCAGTGTATAAAAATTGTTTAAAAATCATAGAGATTCTGCAGATATTTGCTTATCTTTAAATAACATCTTTAGCACATTATTTCAGTGTTTAAACCAAGTAATTCTTATTTCATGTCAATGAATTAACAGTTTTCAGGGGGATTTTTTTCCCCCCTGAATCAGCAAATCTTTCATCTGAATCTTGAAACTTCCCATTATGTTATTCTCTAAGGTTTTTATTGGCATAAATTCTGTCACTGTAAAGTAGGGGTGCTTAAATCTGGCCTGCAGGGCCAGCCTGGAAATAGTGAAGGACTGGCCCGTGGTGCCTCTGGCAACAAAAACGGGGCATGGGGGCACTCGCGTGATCCTGTTTTGGCCGGCAAAGTGCTTCAGGATGCTGGGCAGGCTGAGAATGGTGTATGGGGGGGCCTCATGTGGCTCCCCCATGCCCCATTTTGGCCAGCAAAGTGCTGCAGGAGGCAGTGCAGGCCAAGAACGGGGTGCGGGCCCCGTTTTGGCCAGCAGGGTGCTGTAAAAGACATGTGTCCCCCCCTTTCCCCAGCCGGCTCACAGAGGAGAACTACAATGCCTTATCCCACCAGACTTGAAATCTTGGGCTTAGAAAACTTGGAACTCCGTCGCCTTCGACAGGACCTGGGTTTAGCTCATAGAATCATCCATTGTAATGTCCTTCCTGTTAATGACTACTTCAGTTTCAACTGCAATAATACAAGATTTACCAATAGATTTAAACTTAATGTCAACCGCTCCAATTTGGATTGCAGAAAATATGATTTCTGTAACAGAATTGTCTGTGCTTGGAATGCATTACCCGACTCCGTGGTCTCTTCTCATAACCCCAAAAGCTTTAACCAAAATCTATCCACTGTTGACCTCACCCCATTCCTAAGAGGACTTTAAGGGGCGTGCATAAGAGCACAAACGTGCCTACCGTTCCTGTCCTATTGTTTCTTTCCCTATATATATATATATATATATATGCTTATACTTCCTTGTTTCTCATCATATATATGTTTACATATTATATAATCTTTTTGTGTGATGCTTGTGTATATTGTTATGACAAAATTAAATAAATAAAATAAAAATAAATGCTGATTCAGCCCTTGAAGAAATCCAGTTTAACACTCCTGCTCTAAAGGTTTTAAAGTGGCAAATAGCTCTCTCTTCCTCTTTTTCTTCCTCTCGTTCTCTATCTCAGTGTGTGTGTGGATATAGATCTCTGTAAAATTCAACATAAACCATTGGCCGATCTGGTAAGCTGCCCTCAAAGGAGAAACACCCACAAGGAAAAGATTCCACTAATTAATGTTTCTTGCATCAATGGAAAAAATAGTTCTTGATATTTTAAAGAGCTAGAAAGAGAGAAACAGATATGTCTACGACTGGAAAGTGTCTATGTCTATGCAGGTTTGTATGAGGGACTAGATATATTTTTACATTTGAGAAAAAAAAAGGGGGACTGCAACTGAGAATTGATATATATCTTACTAAATAATAGACTATTGACTAGTGGCTATTTTTTATAATTATTATAATTATTATTTTTATTGTAAAATTTTCTTGGTTATGTATAAAATTCTATATTCACAATAACAGTATACCATCTGGGTACAATCTCTACAGTCTCTATGGAATACAGATAGTGAATCTTATACACACAATAGTTGTGACTGTTATTCTCAATACATTTTCATCTTCACTTATCCTTGTTGAAAAATGTGCATTATTTGATTAGGCCCTCTGTTCGATTTTATCTATAATCTATTAATAACAATATCAAGCATTATAAACATCAAGTAAGCATCACATTTGTAACCATTAACCTCCAAATATTCTTAAGGTTTACTTACCTTGATTATTCAAGGCTGAATAATGATGGCTGAAACTTTAATTAGACATAGATATATCTCAAAAAATCTATATGTCCACCAATTTCTGGGAAATACAGCACTATTTTTATTCTGCAGTTCAGATGGAAAATAAAATTAATATCAATATCAGGATAGAAAAGCAATATAAAAAGGATCAGTTTCATAGAGATATTTTCAGTCAGTTGCAGGTAACACATTCTGAACACATTGAATAAACAAACAAACAAAGGCAAAGATGATTCATCAAAAATAAGACAATTTGAGGGGGGAAGCTATTATAAATCATTCCCACCCAAATGAAAAAGAAAGACCATTTTCCAGGAGATGGATCTTCACCATCTGAATCCTATACACAATGGGAAGATATTATTATTATTATTATTATTATTATTATTATTATTATTATTATTATTATTATTATTATTATTATTATTATTATTATTATTATTATTATTATTAGAGTCATAGTGACACAGTGGTTAGAATTCAGTACTGTAGGCTACTATGGCTGACTGCAGGCTGCCTGCAATTTGGCAGTTACAGTGAATCTCACCAGGCTCAAGTTTGACTCAGTCTTCCATCCTTCCGAGGTTAGTAAAATGAGGACCCAGATTGTTGGGGGCAATATGCTGGCTCTGTAAACTGCTTAGAGAGGGCTGTAAAGCAGTATATAAGTCTAAGTGCTGTCCTCCCAGACCCCCAAACAGATAAACATAAAAGAAAATGTCTGATGGAAATATATAATCTTTATTTAAATATATATAAAAACTTATTGATCTCCATATAGGATTTTGTTTTTAATAAAAATGATCAACTGCCCTCTGGCTCTAGATCAGCAGCTGCTCTGTGGGCCCATTAAATCCAGCCCATGTTGGTTGAGAATGTTGCTGCCTCAAGCAGAAATTGGCATAAGGAAGAAAGCAGTAAGCTCCATGATGCATCTGGTATTGTACCAAATACTTAGATACTTTCAGTTTCTCTTTGGAGTTTTTTGCAGAGCCACTGATGTTATTAAACAATCAATGGCTACATTCTGATCATTCTGGAGATTCTTGAGAAATATCCTGTCAAAAGTTGTGCTGATCCAGACCACATTTGTGCACACAGACACACAGACACACACACACACACACACAGAGAGAGAGAGAGAGAGAGAGAGAGAGACTCAGAAGAGCTGGAGGAAAAAGAGCGTTTTTCATAATTTTTGCCTAATACATAAAAAGCTGTTTTCTCATTTAGAAGGGGTGATTAACTTTTCCTTTCTCTGGAATACCATATGCTTACACTTGTATTATGCAAATTCTTTGCTTGATGCAGCACTTTTAATCATGTTCACAAAGGGGATGGAATAGTCCTAGAAGACACTGTAACAACATCACGCAGCAAAAAGCAGTTAATGAATATTAATAAAGAATGTGTCTGACTTATAGGTGTGACTCACAGGCAAATTGTGTAGCACCATCTTCTCTCCCTCCCCAAACCATTCTACCCTTTATTTATTTAGCCTTTTCATCTATAGCAAATTTGTGTAGCTAAATTGCACCATGCAGTTTTTTAATTAAATGTTAGGCATATAAGTAGCTGTTCTGGCAATATGAGTTCATACTCATTCAAACTGTACTCTTGTGCTCATTTACCTGAAAGTAAATTCTACTAAATTCAGTAGGCCTTTCTGCTAAGCATTTGAGGATTGTGCTCTTAGCGTATAAAATGAAATGTTAAGCTCTAGAAAATTACATTTTGTTTGCTAACTCCCTTTAAAAGAGCATCAGAAATCGATGTTGAACAATTAGCTTCAGCAGAATGTGAAATACATTTTAGGGATCAATCTTGCAGGCACAAATGTGTTAGAAAATGAAAAAATGAGCCTGGTGTCCACCCAGCAGGACTGTCCTGTGGCCACCTCCCACCCACGCAGCACCAGCCTACCCTACCCCATCTGGAGAAAGAGTGATGGAGAGAAAGAGAGATGAAGGATAGAAGGGGGAGAAAGATGAAGGAGAGAAAGGGGGAGAGAAAGATGGAGAGAAAGAGAGGGAGGGAGAAAGAGAGATGAAGGAGAGAAAGATGGAGAGAAAAATGAAGGAGAGAAAGAGAGATGAAGGATAGAAGGAGAAAGATGAAGACGAGAAAGGGGGGAGAAAGAGAAGGAGGGAGAAAGAGAGATTAAGGAGAGAAAGATTGAGAGAAAGAGAGGGAGGGAGAAAGATTAAGGAGAGAAAGAGAGAAAGGTGGAGAAAGAGATGGAGAGAAAGAGGGAGGGAGAATGGATTTGTTCTGGTAATTGGTTTAACAAGCATGGCACTGAAAAAGTGACTTATGACTGTTTTTTCACACTTAAGAACATTGCAGCAAACAGTCATTAGGGCAAAGAAGCTATGTCACATGACCACCTGGACATACCCGGTCACATGAAACACCGCAGTTGTGACATGAGTGACATGGTTATTAAAAATGCTGCAATAGGGATAAATGATGACCGGTCATAAGTGTGAGGACTGATCAAAAGTGTGAGAACCTGTCAGAAATCACTTTTTTCAGTCCTCTGGGTAGTCCCTATGTGCATAGAGACTAGCCAGAGGGCTGAAAAAAGTGATTTCTGACAGGTTCTCACACTTTTGACCAGTCCTCACACTTATGACCGGTCATCATTTATCCCTGTTGCAGCATTTTGTGCCTAGGGACTACTCGGAGGACTGAAAAAGTTATTTTTGACCTGTCCTCACACTTTTGACTGGTCCTCACACCTACAACTGTCCTCACATTTTACATTTTGCACCCTATCTTGTAACCATGGTGAAGAGAAGCAGTTGTGAAATAAGTGACATGGTTGTTAAAAATGCTGCAATGGGCATAAATGTGAGGATGGTCATAAGTGCGAGGACCGGTCAGAAATTACTTTTTTTAGCCCTCTGAGTAGTTTCTATGCCCATAGCCAGGGCCACCTGGTCACATGAGCAGCTAGCCACGCCCACCCAGTCATATGACCACCAAGCCACACCCCAAAATAAGCCACGCCCACAGAACCGGTACTAAAAAAATTTAGAACACCCCCACACCCCCAGGTCAATGGTGTCCCACTTTACCAATGTTAAAATCTGGTCACTATATTCTAAGAGGGCCTGGAAACCTGGCTCTGCCAACTGGCTTTGGGTCTTGATAAGGGCATCCCAGTTTGGAGATGTGTAACGACTAGCACACATGTGCGGGGGAACCTTTAACTTTTATCTTTAGTAGATTTAGAGAAGGTTCCACCTCCACTCTGTATATGTATTGATCTCTTTTTATCTAGTTCTTGATTGATTTTAATGTTTTAATTCTTAATTTTGAATGTTTTTAATGTTCTTATTGTTATATGTTATGCTTTTATATTGTTGTGAGAGTGCTTGACACTGAGATGGGCAGCATATAAATTAAAAGAGAGAGAAGGAAAGACAGACAAAAACAGGAAGGAAGGATGGAAGGTGATAGAAAGGGAGAGAAGAAAAAGAAAGAAAGAAAGAAAGAAAGAAAGAAAGAAAGAAAGAAAGAAAGAAAGAAAGAAAGAAAGAAAGAAAGAAAGAAAGAAAGAAAGAAAGACAAACAGTCTCTGTCAAGGACTTTCAGCCCAGATAGAAAACAACCAGTTTTCAGATGCACTGACTTCTTTTAAATGCCTCCCACACATAAGCTCATATGACATTGTTAGCTGGGGGAAAACTTCAGCAATTTAATATTTCTTTTGTATTTTATGAGCAAACAGTTTCTCCCTGGCTGAAGGTTTCCCATTTCCTGGTTCTATAACTTCTTCCTTCTGCTGATGGGGAAAAAACAACAACATGCTCACACATTGTCATCATTTCTCGAAGAGAGTATAAGTGGCTATTTTGGCATCGCAACACAAAACCACCCTTTTAAGTTATACTCTAGTCTACAAGAAAATAAGATTACGCAATGAAGATGAAGTAGGAGAAAATGGAAGAGTGCAAAATAAGTGACAAGAAGTAGCTGTAAGAATGAAGGCAACGGAACACAAAGTTTTGTTCATCCTTTTTGACCAGTGAATGCTGGTCAGTTGTGTAGCAATAGTAAAAGGAGATTCGTGGGGAAAAGAACTGATGTCTCTGGTGACTGGAAAGTTTCAACTGTCAACAAGGAAATACCGTTATTCCAAAAATGCAACAGGCAGACTTTATACTTTATAGCGTGACTGATGTAGTTCTTCTAGAAATGTGATATTGACCCTTTTGACATCATTTATATGAAATTCTGTGAATTGAATAAAATAGGAATTGAATTTGGGAGTATTGGCTGGGAAATCTCTCTCAACAAATGTGGTCTCACTGTAAATATACCTCCTGCAATGAACGTACTTCTCTCTGGAAGTAATGCAGAGACTAGAATTGGCAAATAGAGGCATTACATACCCCTCCATCCATAAATACGTTTTTTTTCCCTGAATCTGAATTTATTTATATCTTAAAGTCCTTGGAAAGTGATACTGCTTTGACTGCTGTTGCAATACAAACTCCAGATGTGGAAGTTCCCATTACAACAATTACAGCAATGCTTAGCTGCCAAAGGTGCCTTCTACATACTATGTGAAGTGCCTCAGGGAAAATGCCGTGCATATTTCTTATTATTATTCTGAAACCTCTAAGGTTCTGCCTCGAATGCCTTTTGGTGTGTTTGCAAATTTCAGAGCAGACTTATGCTGGAAACTAATACATATTTTACAAAAGCAATGATAGCACATCAGGAGCTTCTATTTTTAAAACATATCCTACTGAGGACTCTGAGAAAAATCAGATGTTTCCATAATTTGGATACTGTGTTAGCACACATGAAGTGCAAATTTCACTTCATGTATTTCAAAGAGAATAAAGGAGGCATATAGTCCAGTGGTGAAATCCAAATTATTTTACCACCAGTTCTGTGGGCGTGGCTTGGTGGGCCTGGCGTGGCTTCATGGGCGTGGGCATGGCAGGGGAAGGATACTGCAAAATCCCCATTCCCTCCCCACTCCAGGGGAAGGAAACTGCAAAATCCACATTCCCTCCCCACTCCAGGGGAAGGATACTGCAAAATCTCGATTCCCACCCCACTCTGGAGCCAGCCAGAGGTGGTATTTGCCAGTTCTCTGAAATACTCAAAATTTCTGCTACCAGTTCTCCGAACTGCTCAAAATTTCTGCTACCGGTTCTCCAGAACCCGTCAGAACCTGCTGGATTTCACCCCTGATATAGTCCAAAGACTGGAGCCTGATGGCTTGGTGGTTAAAAATGCTCAGCTAGAAAGATGAAAGCTAGGATTCAAAAAGTGAGGGCTGCTTAATCAGGTGAGTGCCTGTTCCTTACCCCAACTCCTGCAAACCTAGCAGTTCAAAAGCATGAAATGCAAGTAGATCAATAGGTACCACTTCAGTGGGAAGCTAACAGCATTCCATATGTCTTGGTATATGCTCATGCTGGTCACATGACCACTGAAACGTCTTCAGACAACACTGGCTTCCGTTTTGCAAAGTCCCTCTCTCATCTTTGTTCCCCAATGTCTATTATTATTAACAAACAAGCAAAAACTTATAAAATATGTAGGGTGTGTTAATCATGAATGGCATTCTATAATACATAAGAATACATAAGGAAAGCCAGCAATGGTTGGCAGAATCATTGCAATTCTAGAAAACCTTTCTCCCTCTGCTTCCCACCCTGCCATAGATATAGAAAATATTGCTGGCCACTGTTGGCTTCATCTCTTTATATTCTAATTCATAAAGATATTTCCTATTTCAACTTGTACCTGGAGGATACTATGCATATGCATATGCACACAGACACACACAGAGAGACACACACAGACACACACACACACACACACACGCACACACTCTCACACACTCTCACACACACACACACATGACATAAAAGTGGACACTAAGGTAGCATAGACAGCTGAGTAATGATATTCTTGATATCTCAGCTGAAAACACTCATGGTCTTTATGTTCTTTATCACGTTTTTTTTTTAAAAAAATCAAATTCTGTTCCCATAGTAACAGGAATGGAAATAGCAGCCTTCAGCAGAGTAATCATACTTCTGCTTTCAGTTCTTGTATCTGCATGAACAATTGTATTTCAATTAAAAACAATACATAATAATCAGCAAGTTTGAAATTTAGAGTGCATCGTCCTAATAAATTACAATTCAAATGATTATGCTTTTTTGGGTGGGTGGGTGGGGGTTTAAAATTATTTATTTATTTTTCTTTCAGAATAGGATATGTTTGACCACTGAGTAAAGAGAAGCAAAGAAAAAAGTAAATAAAAAATATAGTTATTATGACTGAATACAAATGCAAATTTAATACTTTAATAGTGCAGTCTTAAACTCGAGATATATTTTATTTAGATATATTCAGGAGTCTCCTCTTAATGCAGTAAGACAGTTCCAGATAATTAAGGATTTTAACCTAAGGCTTGAATCTTTATGTAATATCAAAAAAAAAAAAAAGTCCAGTGAAATTTAGGGAGTAAATCTACAATGCACTATTCTTATTGAAATAAATGGAACAAAAATGCATGAAAAATATTATTCCTTACTTCTCATTTATTTTAACATTGTTAAATACTTGTGCTTTGGATTCAAACTGCTTTTTGAATGTATTAACCAAGTTCTATTCATTGTCTGTCATTGAAATCTATCTTTGTATGGCAATAACTTCATTATGAAGCAAGGATGTTCCATAACTCAACTCAAGGGACTAGAGGCCAAATTAATATGTTGCTGCTCCTAGAAATGCAAAGAAGATGTTTATTTCAAGTTTCCCTCTGAAATGGAACTGAATGCAATCCAAATTGAAGTCATGGGCTGTTTTGTCTTCTTTCACACCCCATAAATCTAGCAAGAAGCCAAAGATGACCATAGAATATCATCAGAGTTGGTAGGGACCTTGGAGATCTTCTAGTCCAAGCCCTCTGCTCAAGCAGGAGCCCCTGTGGTGATGGCGAACTTATGGCATGCATGCCAGAAGTGGCACATTTAGCCATCTCTCCAGGCATGCCAGCCGTCGTCCGTTGGTCTTCCAAGTTCCGGCATGCACATGCACACTGGTCTTCGCGCAGCTGGTCTTTGTGCTTGTGGGAGCTCCAGAAACTGGAAGAACAGCTCCCTGGCATGCATGCGCACACTGGGAAGCTGAGCTTTTGGTTTCCGGCAAGCACATGCTGCCGTCCAGATGGTCTTTGTGCATGCATACATGCCAGAAACCAGGAGACCAGGTGATCGGTGCGCAGGCACAGGCAGGATACTGTAAGCTCAGCTTCCCTGCATGCACATGCATACCAGAGAACTGCTCTTCCGGTGTCTGACACTCCCGTGTGTGCATGCCAGGGAGCTGCTCTTCCGGTCTCTGGTCCTCCCCCACACCCCGAGCGCGCGTGCTCCCATTTCAGCGTTTGGTGCCAAAAAGGTTTGCCAACACTGCCCTATACTATTTCAGATAAATGGCTGTCCAGTCTCTTCTTAAAAGCCTCTAGTGATGGAGCACTCACAACTTCTGAATGTAAGGTGTACCACTGGTTGATAGTTCTCACTGTCAGAAAATTTTTCCTTAGTTCTAGATTGCTTCTCTCCTTATTAGTTTCCATCTATTTAAATGTACATGAGAAGTTCAGTTAAAAAGCAATAATAGAAATTCATATAGCAGTATCTCCAGTGATTTTCTCTCCTTACCCATTTGATTTTTTTTTTTTAATTTGCATTTATATCCCGCCCTTCTCCGAAGACTCAGGGCGGCTTACACTATGTTAGCAATAGTCTTCATCCTATTTGTATTTTTATATACAAAGTCAACTTATTGCCCCCAACAATCTGGGTCCTCATTTTATTCTACCTTATAAAGGATGGAAGGCTGAGTCAACCTTGGGCCTGGTGGGACTGGAACCTGCAGTAATTGCAAGCAGCTGTATTAATAACAGACTGTCTTAGCAGTCTGAGCCACAGAGGACCCTCTTAATTAATTGAATTATATTAACAATTCCTTTGGTGAAAATGGAAAAGTATAATTTGTGAGATCAGCCCCAGATAAAAATGATTGGCAAAGAGGAGAAACTATAAAATGAGGAGAAATGTAAAATGGCTGCTTTAGGCAGGAAGACATGTCAAAACAATTCAATGAGACCATACCATGAAATACATAATATTGACATGTAAACTAGAAATAAAAGAAGATAGGATGATTAACTTCAATCTAATCAAAATAAAACCTAACCTAGAGAATTTGAGCCATAATTGAGGTTTGAATGTCAACACCTATTTTTATTTTATTTATTTATTTATTTTGTCACAACAGTATATATAAGCATAAGCATGAAAATAACTATATAATATATAAGCATATATATAAGCATAAGTATGTAATAACTATATTAATTGGATATAATGAAAGAAAACAATAGGACAGGAACTGTAGGCACATTTGTGCTCTTATGCATGCCCCTTACAGACCGCTTAGGAATGGGGTGAGGTCAATAGTAGACAGTTTTTGGTTGAAGCTTTTGGGATTTTGAGAAGAGACCACAAAGTCAGGTAGTGTGTTCCAAGCATTAACAACTCTGTTACAGAAGTCATATTTTCTGCACCCATACCATACACCCATACCACATGCCACTATATAAAACAATTTAATAATAACCAACAATAAAAGAATGGTAAATTTTAGAAGAATCCTACTATGAGGCAAAATGAAGTTGTTGCTTCTGGCATCAACTTGTCACCAAATTATTACTATGTGAGTTAGTACTAGATGGGGGTATTTTTTAATATTTTGCTTGAGGAATTTTTGCTCAACTGATCTGGATTAATATATTTGAATGAAGAAAAGGGGGTTCTTAGCACTGGATCTGGAAGTTGACATAATTAGAAGAATTTGTTCTCCACTTTGAAATGTCCAAAAGCTGAAATAAGTACCGCTTTTTAAAGTCTTTAAATATGATTTGTACCACTTTTTAAAGTGCTGGATTGCTCTGAAAAATTTGGGAAAGTTCTGATTTAATTCTAATCATTCCAGCTGTAACATGCTTTGTTTTGAATACACAATACTTTTATAATGCTTGGTATATTAAGAAATGTCTTACACATTGGCAACAAAAACCAGAACACCAAATACAATCTGGGAGGATATGACCTCATAGACCACCCTCACTCTGTCAAGGACCTAGGAGTACTCATTTCAAAAGCCCTGGAGCTCACTGTAACAACATTGCCAAAAAGGCATTAAGAGTTATTAACCTAATTTTGCGAAGCTTCATCTCCGGTAACATTGTACTGCAAACCAGGGCAAATAAAACCTTTGCCAGACCAATTCTTGAATACAGCTCATCTGCCTGCAGCGCATCCACACTGTATAATGGACATTAATACATTATATTGAATGAGTGCAGACGTATTTCACGAGAAGAATATTCTATTCCTCTTCTTGCAATAGAATACCCTATGCCACCAGGCTTAAAATTTTGGGCCTGGACAACATAGAACTATGCCACCTACTGTCTGACCTAAGCTTAGTAGACCAAATTGTGTGCTACAATGTCCTACCTGTCAGTGACTACTTCAGCTTTAACTGCAATAATTCATGGGCAAACAATAGATACAAACTCAAACAATAGATACAAACTCATACTGAGTCCTTCGGGAGAAGGGCGGTATACAAATTAAAATATTATTATTATTATTATACTAAACCACTCCAAACTCGATTGCAGAAAATATGACTTCAGCAACAGAGTGGTCAATGCCTGGAATGCACTACCTGACTGTTGTTACATCCTCATACCTTTAACCTTAAACTGTCTACTGTGGACCTCACCCCATTCCTAAGAGGTCTGTAAGGGGGCATGCATAAGCGCACCAGTGTGCCTACTGTCCCTGTCCTAATGTTCCCATTTATTCATACTCATTTCTTACATTTATACTTATACCTGTGTATACTTATATGTTTATATGTTATGTTTATACTGGTAGTTATTTTTTCATACATGCTTGACAAATAAATAAATAAAATAAAATAAAATAAGTTTTATTATCATATCCCAATAACATTTTAAGCATCAGGTATGTTAAATTCCATGCACACTTACATAAATATTTGATGAACTATGATTACATAAATCCCACACCTTTATTAGTATGGTCTCGTGAAAGCCAATGAAATAGTCTCTTGAGAATGATGTTGAACCTAAAGCTCAGTATCCAAATGCAAAGTATATTTATTTGACAGCATGTCTCATTGATTTCAATGGCTATTACGCCAATGTAGGAAGCTTATACCAGCAGCCTGAGGCTAAACTCCTGAAAATAATCTAGGACTTAAATAAATGGAAGAAGCACAGAAATATATGGTTGTTTTCACAGATAATTCACGTATTTGGGAGTGTTAAATATAATTGTGGTTTACAGTTCTGATTCACTTTTGTTGAATTTTATTAGCTGTGGTAATCCACATAACTTGACCAGTGTCTTCTAATTCTAACGATTGGATGGATACTCAACCCAAATAAAAGGAGGAGGGAGGAGGGAAGAGAGAGGAGGGGGAGAGGAAGAGAAAGAGGAAGAAGAAGAAGAAGAAGAAGAAGAAGAAGAAGAAGAAGAAGAAGAAGAAGAAGAAGAAGAAGAAGAAGAAGAAGAAGAAGAAGAAGAAGAAGAAGAGCAATAGCAACAACAACAACAGCAACAACAACAACAACAACAACAACAGCAGCAGCAACAAGGGCCGTAATAGCTCAGGCTGGTAAGAAGCCTGTTATTAGAACACAGTAGCCTGCAATTACTGCAGGTTCAAGCCCGGCCCAAGGTTGACTCAACCTTCCATCCTTCATAAGGTAGGTAAAATGAGGACCCAGATTGTTGTGGGGGCAATAAGTTGACTTTGTAAATATACAAATAGAATGAGACTATTGCCTTATACACTGTAAGCCACCCTGAGTCTTCGGAGAAGGGCGGGATATAAATGTAAATAAATAAAATTTAAAAAAAAAAACAGCAACAGCAACAGCAACAACTAATAGGTTATGGTGGTTGTGCCTAACAAAAGTATTGACCAACCTTCAAACACCATGAACCTTCATCAAAATAAATCTTGCTTTTTACTTCTTTAAAAATTAATTTATATTTGTTTTAAGAATGTTTGACAAAATCCTAATGGTTAACCACTAAGATTCACTTAGATTGTTGTAACAGGAATCTTGAAAACTCAAATGAATGTTTACCCTTCTGTAAAGTATAAAACATTCCCCACATGCATTGATTAAATGAACATTTCTTTATGACTTATGCACAGGGTCCAGAAATTCAGCTGACGAGAAAAGGTGAACCATATTTTAATATCTAATCAGATTTTCCCATTATGATTTTTTCTGTCATTGTTTACAAAACCTTATGTTTTAGCAGGTGGCAGGTCCAAGAAATGAAACCAGTCATCTTTCTCCTAGATTTTTTCTTTTGTGTGCGCATGCTATACTGGATAGAGACTTATACCCCTAGATCAGTGTTTTTCAATCTTGGTGATCTTAAGATGTTTGAATTTCAACTCCCAGAATTCTGGAAACTGAAGTCCAGATATATTGAAATTGCCAAGATTGAGAAATGCTGCCTTAAAAATTGGGAACAGAATCCTGGCAAATCTGTAGGGATCATTTCAGTGACTGAGTAGACTGCTTTTTAATTTTTTTGTGGCAACATGAATTGGAGACAACCTGTTGAGAAAGCAAACACGAAGAATCCACTAAACATTCCTTGATATAGGCAATAATAATCTTTACAGATCATGAATTTAAAAAAACCACTGAAAAAATACTGTCTTATTGTAGGCTATCAAATTCTTAGTCGCACTTTTTGTGTGTCTGTGGTAAAAATTGTTTGCTTTATATTAATATTAATTACATTTTCCCTTGAATTTTACCATTGTAATGGCTCTCTACCTTAGTTCAGTAATTTTACGATGCCATTATTCTGAATAATAATTTAATTGCCTTATTCAATGAATAAAGCCTTACCATATTAACTTTTATGTCCAAAATTCTTAAACCTGAACCTAAAATTTTACTTGCATTGTTATATGATTTTTATAGCTTGTTTTATTCTAGTCAATTTCTGCATTGTATGGGTTTGCATGGATGTTTCGCAAGTTAAATGTAATTCTCTTTTTTTCCCCCAAAGATTTCTTTTGCTACTCAATGACTGAAATAAAATGACTGAATGACTTTATATTAGCAATTTATATTTTTAATTCTTGAATGACATCACAGTTTGTTACCCTTTATTTCTGAAATGATTTAAAAGACCATTGATTTATTATGTGCCATCAAATCATCATTGACTTATAGCAACTACATAGATTTTTCTCCATAGCTACCGTGTTTCCCCAACAATATGACCTACTCAGAAAATAAGTCCTAGCTTGATTTTTACATGTGCACCCAATATAAGCCCTACCCCCAAAATAAGTGCTAATTAAGATCCCACCCACTCCAGGGTGAATGGGTAAAAATTAAGCTAGGGTGGGGATGGGTGGGGTGGAGCTTACCTACTACTTACCTTTGGATAGTTGCAGCCAGGTCTCGCACCCCACAACCCATTTCTTCTGCAGCCGGCAAGGCTTTTCTGGAGGCCCCTGTAGCTGATAACAGAGCTCTGGATCAATCTGGAGCTCTGTTATCGGCTGCAGAGGCTTTCCTAAAAGCCTTGCTGGCTGAAAAAGTTTCTGAAGGCCTCTGACAGCGAAAAGGAGGCCAGGGGCAACACATATAGATGAGGTGAGTCAGTGGATGACATCCCCCCCTGAAAATAAGACCTGGTGCCTTTTTTGGTGCCAAAAAAAAAATATAAGGCAGGGTCTTATTTTTGGAGAAACATGGGTATCTATTCCTTACTTGGTCCTTCAGGTCTTCCAATAGTTTACTCATCACCAGTGTAATTGATCTCATCCTCACCCTTATCTTCTCTTTAGGAGACAAATGTCCACCTTTTCCAAGGTTGAAAAAAAAAGAAAGGAAAAGTCTAGATAGATGAACTGGTCTCTCAGTTTTTAATTGATTCTAACGGATCGCAGTCAGCAAGACTTGCAATTTACTTTCTGGTTATCTTTAAGGCTGTTCTATTATCTTATAACAATAGCTCTGTAATTGTCAATATGTTGGGTAACCATTTTATTGGATTAAATGTTGTGTCAAGTTTTATGCTAAAAATACCTAGGATGTAGATATCCTAAATCAGGTTCTGAAACAAATGACAGATAAGCTTCCAGGAGTTGTCAGATAGTGTCATTCATATTGACTTTCATCCTTCCATCTCCTTAGAACATTCAATTAGTGCTCAGAAAAGGAATCACATTTTTGGAATAATAGCATTTTTGAAGTTGCAGAGTATAACTACCACTTTGTATACCTGGAATGTTTCATGGACACACTTATTTATACTTGCTAGCATTATCTTCAGTCTGTCTGTCTTGTGATTTTTCTCAGCTGATTTTTGGCATGACATAAATCATCTTGCAATTTCTCTGCAATGTCTGTAGAGATTCTCAGTCATCTAGGTCATGGTTATCCCAAAGGTGCTTTTTCCAGGAGGCAACTGGACTTTCTTCTTGTTGTTTTTTGACATTAATACTATCGAACGCGTCCAGAAATATTTTACTAGAAGAGTTCTTCACTCCTCTGAAAACAACAAAATACCTTATACCACCAGGCTTGAAATCCTGGGTTTAGAAAACGTAGAACTCCGCCGACTCCGACATGATCTGTGTTTAACACACAGAATCATCTATTGTAATGTCCTTCCTGTAAAAGACTACTTCCGCTTCAATCACAACAATACAAGAGCAAACAATAGATTTAAACTTAATGTCAACCGTTTCAAACTTGATTGCAGAAAATATGACTTTTGTAACAGAGTTGTTAACGCTTGGAACTCATTACCTGACTCTATAGTCTCTACTCAAAACCCCAAAATCTTCAACCAAAAACTGTCTACTATTGACCTCACCCCATTCCTAAGAGGACTATAAGGGGTGTGCATAAGAGCACAAAAGTGCCTACCGTTCCTGTCCTATTGTTCGCTTCATTATAGTATTATATGCATACTTTTACTTATATATACTTTTTCTCTCATGATGAATTATTGTTTATGTTGATGATTGTATATACTGTTGTGATAAAATAAAATAAAATAAAAAAGTTTTGCTTCTGATCCAAGAAGCTTCAACTGTCCTGTCAGAGCTGAAGAAATTTCTTGGATGAGAAGCAAAATGTCTTCAAAAGAAAAGAAGTCCAATTGCCTCCTGAAAAAAGCACCTTTGGGATATTCTGCTGCAATGTAAATTCAAGTAAAAAACCACCACAGCAGTTTCAGTATTCAAGAGAGCTGCAGGGAAATGTAACTGTGCAAAAAGATAACATCTCCTCATCTTCATCTTCTTTCTAACTGAAGTTCTCTCATCAGGGACATAGTTATTTCTATGTTGCACACAAGGTGTCACACATTCCTTCTTTTGCATTGAAAGATGCTGATTCAGATCTTGAACGTGTTGTTTCATTAATTAACTGGAACAAGAGATTATGAACTACAGGGTAATTGAATAAATTAAATGACAAGAATCTCAATCCACAGATGAATTCCCTTATATAAATAATGACTTCTTTTCTTTGCTGAGCCTTTCAAATAGATGCTAAGTCATTTCTATGAGCAAATTATACAGCTGGAGTCATTTTTATCACTTCATTTTTAAATAATATTCTTAATATTTTATCATTGTTCGATTGCACCAAAGAGGTGAACTACTGGTAGTGAAAACTGAAAAAGAGCTCTAAATAATAAAGAAATTGTGCCTAAGTTGACTTCCTTTATAAATGAGTGAAAGGTAGCATTTTTTATTCCAAGTATGAATTAATAATTTGTTAAAATCACAATACATTTAATAACTTTTTTCCCAAATGGAACAATTGTTGGACATTATGGATACACATGTTTAACTTTATTGCATCTTCATCAACACAACCATTCACTCGTACATTTTCTATATATTAAGGCAATGAAATAAATTCCAAAATATTATTTCTTCATTTAAAAAAAGGTGTAATTTATTGAAGTGTTGGATATTTTTAACTTTTCTTTCTCCTATAGAAACAGTGAATTAGAAATGAACCCTAATAAATGAATTCTAGTATTCCTGATTGGGTATATGGTAGGTGTAAGTTTCTGGAAATACAGTTGTCATCTAAAATAGAATTAAATTAGCATTGAATGAATCTAGAAGAAGAACTTAATATAATCCCAGTTCTATTCAGGTCTCAGCAATGAGTGTGCATGTGTGTGTTTTGTGTGTTTACAGAATCCAGGTCATTTCCTAAGCTAAGAAACAGTACAATAATTTATTTTAAAACAAACTTGTCAATGATGTGGTATTTCGGGTTGATCTTAATAAAATATAGACAAGAAGCTTTAGCTGAGTTCAGTATTTATCCTTGGACACCAAAAATCAAATCAGGAGATAATTTTTTGCTTGATATAGTATATCTCTATTTCTACATCAATCTATCTCTTAGTATTTTAGCAATTAACAATTAATTAACAAAACAAAAATGAAAACTTTAGCAACTCTGATGTGAAAATAACATAAGAGCTACCAATAGATTTAAACTTAATGTCAACCGCTCCAGTTTGGATTGCAGAAAATATGATTTCTGTAACAGAATTATCTGTGCTTGGAATGCATTACCTGACTCTGTGGTCTCTTCTCATAACCCCAAAAGCTTTAAACAAAATCTATCCACTGTTGACCTCACCCCATTCCTAAGAGGACTCTAAGGGGCGTGCATAAGAGCACAAACGTGCCTACTGTTCCTGTCCTTTTGTTTCTTTCCCTATATATATATATGCTTATACTGCCTTGTTTTTCCTCATATATTTGTTTATACATTATATAATCTTTTAGTGTTATGCTTGTATATATTGTTTTGAAAAATTAAATAAATAAAATGAAATGAAATGAAATGAAAAGCCAAAGGCTGTTTGATGATCTGAATGACCAGTCATCAGGCCATTCTATCAATAGAGGTAGTTTTGGAATTTTTCATAATATTACCAATTTCCTCCTGTGCATTGGTGTTCTGAATTGGAAAGTAGGATTTATAGTTGAACACACCTAGAGGCTAATCTACTGGGGGAAAAGGTGGCTGTTTTATCCCTTGGACAATCTGAACCATTAAACAGAGTATCTCTTCTAATATTTATTTACTATTTATTATAACTTAATTCTGTGATTCTTTGATTCTAATATTTCAACAGTTTGGATCCACAAAAATTATTTAGTTCCTTGTAGTAAGACGGTCATGACTCGTGGACTGAAATAAATATTTTTCAAGGTTCTCTCTTAAGTTTTAGCAATTTAAGAATTGTTTTGCCTTTGCCTGTTTTGACAATAATTGTATTTTTCTTTACCTGAACAATACTCATGCTTTAGCCTAGTTTAAAACTAGACAAGAGTTAGTTGGATCTGCTGCTGTTGCTAAGGGATAATAAAAACTAAATGTATACTTAAAAATAAAAGAACCTGACTATATAACAGTATATAAGAAAAAGTAATAATGATATATCAAAATAACTGATGATTAAATAAAAATAAAACAAAAATAAAAAATAAAACAAAATCACAAAATCCCCAAAGCTTTAACCAAAGACTATCTACTGTTGACCTTACCCCATTCCTAAGAGGTCTGTAAGGGGCGTGCATAAGAGCACCAGAGTGCCTACTGTTCCTGTCCTAATGTTCCCTTTGGTTGTATTCAATTTGTATGGTTATTTTATGCTTATACTTATATATATTGTTCTGTTTGACAAAATAAATAAATAAAATAAATAGGAAAAAGTGCAAAATTTGTTATGTATGTTGAAAAGGGAAAAAAAAGTTTTACAAATGTATGTAAAAAGGGGCTTTGGAAGAAAGAAAAATAATTAAATTTAAAGTACAGTCTGTTAATTGTGAAGCCAAGGAATGTTGACCTGTGAAGATATTGTAAACCTGCATGACGATAAGAAATGAGATAATTAAAAAGAAGCCAATAGTAAAATCCATGAAATCAACTTGGTTCAACCCGTATACAATTCTTTCTTCAACTGAATCTGAATGCAATCTGGATGCAGGTAAAATAAACTACAAATGTGTTGACCAGTTGCTTGATGGGAAATTCAGAACTATTACAATAAATTGTGCCATAAACTGCAGCATTATACATACTTCTGCACGTGTGCATGTAAACATATTTAAAGGAAACTGGTTCCAAAAATCTTTTTCAAAAATTGAGCAGAATTCATTCCCACAAAGGGATATGTCAACTTAAATTTTAGATACTTCATCATAAACAATACCCCAATCAAGGAAATGCCAACCAAGTCAACCAAAGAACCTCTAAGACCACCCCCATTAACACCGACAGGACAAGCCACTAGAACAGGGGTCTCCAAATTTGGCAACTTTAAGACTTGCAGACTTCAACTTCCAGTTGGGAATTGAAGTCCACGAGTCTTAAAGTTGCCAAGTCTGGAGATCCCTGCATTAAAATATAAGCTGAGAACAAATCCCACTCCTTAATTAGCACTGATGGTGTTACCTAGTTTGGTAATGAAACATCTTCAAGAAAACAATCAAGCTGAGAGAGCACCAAGGCCCCTCATACTTCATTTCATTCAGTTACAAAAAGTTATACCCATTTCTGAGTTTCCCAAACAAATTTCATTTTGGATCATCAACTTTTCTTGCATCTGGCTTAATGATGAAAATTCATTATATTATATCTGTGTGCTTCCTCTTCTTCTAAATGATTCATTTAACCAGGTAAAATGTTTTTTAATATCATAATTCAAAACAATTGTTTAAATTACCTTACGTCTTTTTGCAGTTGAGAGTTACACTTCTTACTCTTCATTTTTTCATAGCCTTCATGGGCTGAAGAAGATATGGTTGTGACATAAGAACTTCTCTAGAGAATCAGGGATAAATTTTTATCATTTAAAATTTGGGAGCAGGGAGATTGTGGCCAAAATAGATCTTTAACAGCAAGATTAAGGAAGAGGATATTGTGTTGCTTAATTTAATGTAAAATTGTGTGCCCAGGCACATAAACCACTAGGCAATGAGTTTCGCATAGGGAGATAATCTAAAGGAAAAAGAGAGAGAGATAGAGATTGGAAGTATTCTTAAATCTATACCATTGCCTATATTATGCTATTATATCTGTGTAGTAAAAACATTCCCAAATTTTCCTCCCAAAGGTATTTTTCCAAAGGCATCTGGACTTTCCTGATTTTTTTCTTGAAAATATTTCATTTCTCATCCCGGAAGCTTCTTCAGTTCTGAAAAGGGAAGCTTTGGGATAACCATGACCTAGATATCCCAAAGGTGCTTTTTCAAGAGGCAACTGGACTTTCTGGTTTTTCTTGGAAAACATTTCACTTCTCATCCAAGAAGCTTCTTCAACTCTGAAGGATGAGAAGTGCAACGTCTTCAAAGAAAAATGACCTCGATGACTGAGAATCTCCATAGACACTCACAATTTTTAGATTGGGCAAACTACCAATACAGGTAGTCCTTATTTTTCATTGTGTGCAGTGAGTTTTGCTCCATTTTTGCCACAGGTGTTAAGCAATCACTGCAGTTGTTAATTGGATCATCAGGCCATTAAATAAATTTGGCTTTCCCCATGGTCTTTACTTGTCGAATGCTGGCTGGGAAGGTTACAAATGGTGATCACATGACCCCAGGACAATATCACTGTCAAATACATGCCAAGTGGCCAAATTTTGGTCACATGACTGTGGGGATACAGCAGCTGCTGTAAGTTTAAAAACCTGACATAAGTCACTTTTTTCAGTGTAACTTTGAACAGTCACTAAAGAAATGGCTGCAAGTTGAGGACTACCTGTACTGTAAAATGAATAAATAATAAAATATAACCACGAGAAGAACCATTCTAATAGTTGAAATATGTGACAAGAACAAATATTTAATGCAAGTGTTCTATATTGTCTACCCCAAAAACATTCAATTTAAAATATACAGTGTTTGGAGTAAGTGCTCAAATGAATTATCTGTTTGCTTCTTGGTGCCAAATGTTAACAATATGTTCAACTTAATGACTTCATCACTCCGGAAGACAGGTAATAAAATAATCAGTCAAGATCCAAAGTTCAGATAGTATATCTTGATAGGTGACAGGTTTGATTCATTACCACATTGATGAAAACTTCTTGCTGTGGTCCCTCACTATTTAGTTGTAATCAAGTTTGAAATATGAAGCATTAGGTTCCCCAGAATTTATGAACCAACTGTGCATGAAATCCACGTGACAGCGATGTCTGCATTGTGATTCTAGATTTAGAAACAATGACAGTTTCCAGATTGTTATATGAAATAGTGGCAAGAATGACTTTATTGTCATTGCCAAATAGTGGCAGGAATGTTTTTATACTTTTGATTTGAAAGCGTTGGAAGCTACTGAGTGAAAAAATAACCTAATTGATCTATCACCTTTTTTTTCTTTTTATGACCTTGTAATCTCCTTGATTTGGGGTAGAATCTGGGAGGGCTGAGTGGAACTAAGGTTTTCTGGCTGGATGTCCTTCCTGATGCCTATATAGAGTTCACAGCAGATATGTTCTCTTTCGCCCTAAGAGAAAAACAACTGCCGTTACCTAGGTTTGAACTCTCAACCTTGCTTCACAGTCTCAGTTTCGTAGTGATTACCAGCCCTAAAACTGTAAATGGCTTTCAGAGAAAGGTGTAAATCTGGATGATTTTTATAGTCCACTGGTTTCATTCTCAACAGAAAAAGCCCATTTTTCTGTCAGGTTTTTGACAATTAATTCTCATCAAGAATGATCTGTTTTTATAATCAGGGAACAGGAAACCTGAAATAATATTTCCACTGATAATCTCTGCTGCCACCCTAAAGAATGCCTCCTTGCATTCACTAAAGCAGTGGTCCCCAAGCTTGGCAGCTTGGCAGCCTGGCTGGTGAGAGGAGAGACGAAACAGGCTATATGAGTGGCAACCTTGCATGCATACAGCTCAACTGCAAGTTGAACTGTGTGCGAATATGCACACAGGCCCACTGCTTCTGTGAGTGGAACTGCATTCATGCATGTGCACCAGCCTACCCCTTGCGTGGCCTAGTTCCAAATAGGCCCCAGCCCAGTAGTGGAATGTAGCCCAGGTGTTGGGGACCACTCCTCTAAAGCAAATATAAGCCCAAATAAAATCATCGTTAGTCAGCTAACAATGATAGACATCATGGTTAGTCAGCTAAAATCAACACTGTTTTATTTTAATGTTTCCAGAAATATTTTACAAGAAGAGTTCTCCATTCCTCTGAAAACAACAAAATACCTTATCCCACCAGACTTGAAATCCTAGGCTTAGAAAACTTGGAACTCTGTCGCCTTCGACAAGACCTAAGTTTAACTCACAGAATCATCTATTGTAATGTCCTTCCTGTCAAAGACTACTTCAGCTTTAATTGCAATAATACAAGGGCAACCAATAGATTTAAACTTAATGTCAACCGCTTTAATCTAGATTGCAGAAAATATGACTTCTGTAACAGAATCATCAGTGCTTGGAACACTTTACCTGACTCTGTGGTCTCTTCCCATAATCCTAAAAGCTTTAACCAAAAACTTTCAACTATGGACCTCACCCCATTCCTAAGAGGACCATAAGGGGTGTGCATAAGCGCACAAACGTGCCTACCGTTCCTGTCCTATTGTTTTTCTTTTCTTCTTCCTATATATATATATGCTTATACCTCCTAACATTTACTCATATATATGTTTATATACTATATAATCTTTTTGTATGATGTTGTGACAAAATAAATAAATAAATAAATAAATAAATAAATAAATAAAGACATTCTCTTGATTTACTGTAACAGTACACGAGAATGATCTTGCGACACAGGAGGAAGAGCTGCAGGTTAGATAAGAGGTAGATAAGCCTATGGAAGGAAATGGGGGCATGGCAAATATCTCAGAATTCCAAATTTCATGAACTTTAGAGGTCAAGAGGAAGATACGTACTTTCAGACATGCAAGATTCTGTTAATGTAACTTACCATAAAAATGTAGTCAATACTCCTCCTCATTGTTTTTCTTGCCTGGAATACCTTACAATGCTGACATCACCCTTGCAAGTCTGAAAGAACACTTCTTCCCTCTAAGGTAAATGTATAATAAGTAAATAGTAGGTTTACCTACATATTATTATGTTTTTGCTTTTATTTTTGTTGTACACCATACAGAGTCCTTTGTTGGGATAGAAGTACTGTCAAATCAAATAATACAATGAAATGAAATGAAACGAAATGAAAAAAAAAACAAAAACAAATTATACCACTTTCCAGATCTCTGATTGGATTCATCCAGTTTCATGAGCAGTAATATGCAAAATCCTACAGTTAAGTGAATAACAATGGATAGAAAAGAAATAAACCTGAGCCACAATCCTCCAGCACCACTTTCCGGAATTGATTATGATGCATGTGAACATTTTGAATGGAGATTTCCCCCCCACAACAATTGTTTGAGCAAAGCATCTTCTTGAAGCTTCTTCACAAAGCCATGTGGACACCTGCTTCTAAGAAGCAAAGTGAAGCTACTATAGTGATTCACTTGATGTCCAGAAGAGGCTTCTGCAAAAGAATGTGGCACTGAAGTAAAGCATTGTCATCTTACACAAATCTATGAGTTACCTAAGCAGGAAACAGTGCCATTCATCCACCTGAGGAGAACATCACACAACAGAGAATAATAGACAACCCCCTACCCCCAAGCAGGAGATTCTATACCATTCCATACAAATGATTGTTCAGTCTCCTTGAAAAAAGCACTCACAGAAGCCATTCCTCTGATTAATTGTTCTCACTGTCAGGACATTTCTCCTTAGTTCTATGTTCTATCTTCCACCTATTACTTCTTGTGCCTTGTTTCAGGTGCTTTAGAGAACAAGTTGACCCCTACTCTGGGACAGCCCTTTAAGTACTGTAAGTACTATCGTATCATTTTTAGTCCTTCCTTTTGTTAGATTAGACATATCTAGTTCATTCAATCATTCAACGTACGGTTTTGCCCCCAGACACTTATCATCTCTGTTTCATCACTGGAACATCAGAACCAGGGATGGGCTAATGAGCGTTCGCAGAGGTTCGGGAGAACCTCTAGCTAAGATTCTGTGCAGTTCAGAGAACCCCCAAATCCCACTCCTGGCTGGCACCGTCCACCCTGAACTGCCCCTCCCAGGAGTCCCCATGCAGTCCGTTTTGGATGCAGGTAAGTGCAGGACATGCACAGAGGCTCAGGGAGAATGAAAAACCGGAAGTTCGGGAAGGCCAAAAACAGGTCTGTTTCTGGCCTCTAGAGGGCTCCGGAGCCTGGGGATGCAATTTTTGCCCTCCCAGAAACTCAAGGAAAGCCTCTGGAGCCCAGGGAGGGCAAAAATGCCCCCCCTTGCTGTGGTGCAGGAGGCTGACTAGGCCTCGTCACCATGGCCATGCCCATCCAGCAACCGGGCAGAGTACCCCTTGCTAACATTTTTGAAGCCCTGATTAGATTAGATTAGATTAGCCCGATTAGAACGCAACTGCACTGCAATCATCAGATCTCAACATCATTGTTTTTAACTGTGTTGGCCCCTTTCCAGGCATACATTCTGCTGTAGGATAGTCAATGAAGCTTCCATTTAAAACAAAACAAAACTCTAAACCCATTTTAAATTAATCTAGAATATTTGTTCTGCTTGGAGATTTAGAAATATCTAACATCTTACCTATGGAGGGGTTGATGCACCAACCAATAATTATTCACTTCTTTAATACCAAGTGAACCAAATAACTAGAGCAACTAGATCCAAAACAGGAAAGCTGGAATAGAATTGTGTGCATTTTCTTTAGAAGAGGCATTGAGTTAAACCATCTCTTTGTGTTACATTTGTGAAATAGTCATATGTAAGAAAGTCCCACATGGTTTCTGTAATCATATCTTTATATGTGTGTGTGTGTGTGTGTGTGTGTGTGTGTGTGTATAAGATCTACGTTATATTTAATGTCAATATTTTAAAAGTCAATTTTATTCATATGTATGGAATTTGAACTTATCAAACATTTGTAAGCATTAACCTTTAAGAATTATATTGAGATTGACCTTCAGAGTATATTATACATGCAGATAAGTTTGTGTGTGAGAGGGGGGGCGCAATATAGTTATAATGCATTTTACCCTATTACTAAATAAGAAAAGAGAAAGAGAGAGTTTGGGATAGTGGTTAAGGCATCAGGCTAGAAACTAGGAAACTGAGTTGTAATACTGCCTTAGGCATGAAGCCAGATGGATAACTTTGGCCAGTCACTCTCTGTCAGCCCTAGGAAAGACACAATGCTTCCATAATCTTGTCAAGAAAATTGTAGGAACTTGCAATTTTGAGTCACAATACTGACTCAAAGGACTAAAAAAAAAGTAAGAAAGGAAGATTAAATTAAATCTGAAAAAGAATTTCATGAACTACTCTTTCAAAAACAACTTTCTTAAGCTATTTTGTACACATCTGAGTGCAGAGTAAAAGACATAACTTAAATGTTACTTATGCGAAAAAACAAACAAACAATAAACTACATGCAATAGAAAATAAATGTTAAATTCCACTTATGGAATTGAGAGACATACCTTTAAGGACATTTTTGTACTGAATAGTAATTTTTTCCCATAAATCTGTTTGAAGGGTGATCTGAAGTCCACCTCGGGCAAGCAGGTAGACATTGAATTTCAAGTTACCAAATCAAAAAACAGAAATAAAATTCCAAAGAAGGAAATGGAAAGATGCAGAACTGTGATTAAAGAGGAACTTATTTTTCAAACCAAGAAAACGTTCCATAAATAAACCATAAATGGTTCCATAAATGGTTCCATAAATAAACCATAAATAAATCAGAAGCAAACTAGATACCATATGACCATAATTTAGCAATATATTTTGGGTTTGTCAATGAATACTTTTTTCTTATCCATGTCTTACCCTTTTTTTTATGCTTCCCCTATCTTATCCACACACTTTTTCACTATAGTAACCGAGGAGAAGATGAGGCACATCTACTAATAATTACTAGAGATGGTACATGTGGTACAGTGGTTATTAACCAAACTCATTGCTCACTATGGGGTGTTTTTGCCAAAAAACCGAAGTTAATCCCATTTTTGGCAAAAATATGAATCACGGTCATGCGACTGTGGAATACTGCAGATGGTCATAAATGCAGACCAGTTTCCTAGCATCTAAAATGTAATTATATGACCACAATATCAGAACTGGGTTGTAAGTATCTTTTGGGGGTTCATGATAACTTTAAGCTACCATGTTAAATTACCATGATAATTTTAAGCAGTTGCTAGTCCACTTGTAAATCGAGGACTACCTGTAACCATTGTTTTTGGAGATAACGTTGCATCTTTTTGCATGATCTCTATTGTTTCTTTGCACAATATCTACTTTGAATTATTTGATGATTTTTAAATCATTTGATGATTTAATAATAATAACAACAACCACTACTACTATAATGACCTAGGATGCCTGCAGAAACCCGTATCAACCATTAGCACCAGTCAATGGTATTTGTGATACATTTTTAAATATTCAGTTGACTGAGTTTCATTTTTAGTGAATAAAAGAAATTAATAATAATAACAACAAATATAAAGTTAATTATAAACAAAACTTTATGCAAAACAATTATTGCATTTTTTGACCATACAAGTAGTATAATTTATACACTCATACATATCTATTTAATATTTGTGCCAGGAAACTTCCTGCAGGAGTCCTGGAGTAGTTCCTGCAGGCTTTTTGGCAAGATGTTTAGAAGTGGTTTGCCCTTGCCTTCTTCCCAGGGCTGGGAGAAATTGACTGGCTCAAGGTTACCCACCTGGTTTTGTGCTAAGGCTGGACTGGGAATCTTGGTCTCCCACTTTTCTCACCTGGTGCCTTAATCAAATTTACTGTATCATAAACTGTAATAAGGGGACATGGTGGCTCAGTGGCTAAGATGGTGAGCTTGTCGATCGAAAGGTTGACATTCAGTGGTTCGAATCCCTAGTGCCGCGTAATGGGGTGAGCTCCCGTTACTTGTCCTAGCTTCTGCCAACCTAGCAGTTCGAAAGCACGTAAAAAATGCAAGTAGAAAAATAGGGACCACTTTTGGTGGGAAGATAACAGTGTTCCGTGCGCCTTTGGCATTGAGTCATGCCGGCCACATTACCACGGAGACGTCTTAGGACAGCGCAGGCTCTTCGGCTTTGAAACAGAGATGAGCACCGCCCCCTAGAGTTGGGAATGACTAGCACATATGTGCAAGGGGAACCTTTACCTTTACCTTTATACTGTAATAAAAGAATTGAAATACAGTGGATGCTAGTCAGTTATAATCCTATTATAACACTGTCTATTATATTATTAAATATCTAATGGTATTAAATAATAGCGGAGACATAGTCTGTATCAAATCAAACTATTTACTAACAGAATCCCATCCCACTGACAAATAACTGCACATTCTGTATACTACTGGAAGATAACATGGGAATGAGTCCTTGCTTTAATACGGGGAAGAATGAGGACTTGTGGTTTATGTTAGCTATGTGTAGGCATGACAATATAGTTAGCATCAGCCTAGGCTGCAGCTGTTAATTAGTTGATCTACTTGGTTGATCGACAGCCTGACCTTTCTTCAAATCAGAATAAAGTGAATGTGAACACAAATGACCTTGTAGAGATCAGGGTATATTACCATGAGAAACGAAAATACCCCACCTAAATATATTGACCATGGCTTGACACATAATTAAGCATCCAGTATTGGGGAAGAGAAAGGAAAAACAGGGAGATAAAGAGATTAAAATAAGCAACCAAAATAGGAATTTGGTAGAAAAATAATGATAAACTGCAAGGCAGTACATCAATGGTTTTTATTCATAGCAATTGCTTTATACATGAAACGATAGCTCACAGTTTGGCCAAAAATTAAAATGGATCATAACGCAAATAATAAAAGAAGCAATTGCAAAGACAAATCTGAACAGGTCTTGCCCATTTAGTATGCTTGGCACATTGCAAAATGCAGCACTGTGCTTTGTGAGGATTGCCTGTTGAGAGAATCAAGGGGATAACAATGAAATTCTTGCTGTCAGCCAGCATTCAGCAGCCATTTCAACACCATGTTATTCCATCTACAGAAACCAACAAGTCACATATCAGAAAATCAGAATACTTTTCTGAAAGCTGCTGAAACAGGGGAGGGATCCTAACTACATGGGCAAGGACTGGGAAATCTGGCTGTGCTATGAGATACAAGGAACACTTGCCTTGAGCAGCAGAGACTTGTGAGCAAAGAATAGCTGGAGAATAAAAATATGAGCCATACTTACTTTGTGCCTACAAAGCTCCCAGTCACTCCCAGGTGGATTGGTGTAACATTCTCTACATCAGTGGTAGTCAACCTGGTCCCTACTGCTCACTAGTGGGCGTTCCAGCTTTCATGGTGGGCGGTAGGGTTTTTGTCCAATACTGAAGCACTTTCCTTTTTTTTAAAATTTAATTGACTTTTAAAAGAAATTTCATAGCATTATTTAAAAACATTTTCATTAGATTTTCATAAAATCCCCTGTGAAAATTTAAATTTCTGAAAATATACTATTTGTATCGCCCGCGCATAAGTTTAGTTCACGTTACGTAAGTGAAACTAAATGGCGCTATAGTATGACCACAAACAAGAGAGCCTCATCCCAGAATAGCTCGTGCATCTCCCCCCACACCACCCAGCTGTAACAGACAAGCCGAGCTGGTAGCCAGTGCCCCCCCAACCCAATCCATGATGCGTGAGAGGCATGCGCAGATGATGATACACGGCGCATTACTGTGGAACTGGTGGGTGGTTAGAAAATTTTACTACTAACAGAGATACAAAAGTGGGCAGTAGGTATAAAAAGGTTGACTACACCTTCATGCTCTACATGAAACTGCCCTTGACGAGCTACCAGAAGTTGAAGCAGGTTCAAAATGCAGCAAGATGAACACTTAGGAACATTCTTCAAGCTGCACAAGTGACACTCATGTTTGACTCTGCCTTCAGTTCAAGTGGTGGTTACGCATAAACTCTTTCATGGCACAAGACTAAGTCAGGGGTCTGCAACCTTAAACAATCAAAGAGCCATTTGGACCCGTTTCCCACAGAAAAGAAAACACCGGGAGCCACAAAAGCCTTCCCGTATGTCGTGTCCCACTCCTCCGCTGACGGCTGGGTCCGGGAAATCCGAATCAGGCTTGCCTCTGCAGCTCTGCCCAAAGTCCTAGCAAAGTCCTCAGAGCAGGCAGGAGACCAGTAAGTGACTTCAGCAAGATCAGTTTGACTTTTGCCTGACTCAGAGACTGCCAGAAAGTAGATCCTTTATATAGGCCATGGGGTGTGGCTCCATGACTCAGCACTCATTAAGGCCTGCCCCTCCCTTCCCTCTGTTGCCTCCGCCTCTCCAATCTTCTGATGCGAGGGTCACACCAATCAGCTGTTGGTAATAAACCCTCCTCAGGCTCACCTGCTGTGGAGGAGGGGGAGGGGTCTAGCTGCTCCGTTTGCCTGGGCATGGAGTCAGGGCTGGGGCAGGGAGATTCTCCTTCTGCAGTTTGTGTGGGCATGGAGCCAGGACTGGGACCGGGAGGCATACATTCCTCAGTGTGCGGGAGCAGGTAAGAAGGCCCCGGCTGCTCTGAGGGCGGGCAAGACACAACACCGTACCTGACTATTTCTTGAGCGGTTGAAAAGCTCAGTAAATCGCATGCTGGTGGGTGTCGCACATTGGTGGTTATGATGCATATTTTGAGTGACAGGGAGCCGCAGCATAGGGGTAAAAGAGCCACATGTGGCTCCAGAGCCTCAGGTTGCTGACCCCTGGACTAGGTTATGTGAGACACCACGTCTCCCCTGTTGTTTTCTAACCCAGGGGTTTCCGACCTTGGTCCCTTTAAGACTTGTGGACTTCAACTCCCAGAGTTCCTCAGCCAGCTTTGCTGGCTGAGGGACTCTGGGAGTTGAAGTCCACAAGTCTTAAAGAGACGAAGGTTGGAGACCCCTGGTCTAACCTATTCCATCAAATTTGCAAGATGAAATATTCTACATCAATTAGACTCCACTAATAGGAATCAGGAAGACATCTCTTATTTTTTGTCTCGTGGTACCTCCTCTTTGGAACATCATTCCCCACCAAAGAACAGACTAACCCAACTCTTTTTCCCTTTTGTAAGTCCCTAAAGATTTGGTTGCGTGCCCAGGCATGACGGGTAGAGTGTCAGTTGAGTTTGTGAAGTGATTATATTGATAATTTATTGTTTTACCTTGGCTGTCAGTTACACAGGCATATAAATTAAATATATATATATCTAAAACTCAAGATAAAATGCTCAATGGCCCAACCGTACCTTTTGTTCAATACAGAATTTGAAAGGAGGCCCAATGAGAATCAACAACATGCCACCAACCCATTTGGCTTTTTGGCATTAAGACAAACCTGCTGATCCACTTTGAAGCAATTTTGGTCAGAATGAGGGGAAAAAAGAGTTTTAAAAATCTTCCCTCCTTGACCCAACCATAGTCCTGACCCCAATCCCTTCAACTGCTGGGGAAAAAAATAATTAGACATTTTCAAAATTAATATCTAACCAAAAGTAATATCTCATTGTGTTAGCACTAAATAAATGCAAAAATCATCTCATTTGGCTTGAGGGAAGTGTGAGCAAATGCTACCACCTTACTATATAATAAAGAGTGCATAAAAAAGCATACCTACAGAAACAGAGAGAAAGAGCGGGAGAGAGAGAAACAGAGACACAGAGAGATATGCTCAGATACCCTGGGCAGCAACAGCAGGAACCGAAAGTTTTGTCCATGCCATGGAAATGTGAATGCTCTGTTGGATATCGGGCATCTCCCTTCTTGACTACATCACAAATGACACCATTCAATAGCATTTTAGCATGGCAGCAATTATAGAGAAGATGCCAGAAGGCCAGCTCCGCTGGTATGGACGTGTCTTGAAAGCAGCATCTTCTACTGTGGCCAGGATTGCCTACCAACTAGAAGTCAATGGCCAGTGACCTTGCGGGCATCCAAAACGGAGATGGCAAGATACCATCAACAAAGATATGCAAGCTGCAGGCCTGCACCCTGGAGCTGACCATGCAAAGTGGTGCTTAATGATCCAAAAAGCAGATCCAGCACCTGTGGGAATATGAGAAGGAGAAGGAGAAGGAGAAACTCAGATATGAATGGACACCAAGGTGAGTAATTCAATCCTGCCTTTCATATATTCTAAAATTACCTTGTCCCTTCCCCAATTTAAATGCCTAAGTGCAGTAACTTCCACTGAGGGCATAAAACAATCCATAGCATAAGAAAATGGTAAGACCGCTACAAAAGTTTTGGTCTTGCTGTGTATTGATTAAGTGTATTGAACACTTAGGGACTGATACGAAACCAGAACATGAATGCCTTTCTGTAGGCGTCCTCCCATTACTTGAATGAAACAATCCATACCTGATATTCACTGTGTTTGGAAGAACAGGAAATCATTTTATGAGGCTTTTAGTCCCTAAGAGACAAACAGTGTTCCTTTTCCTCAAACAAATCTGTAATGTATTACTGTAAGTTTTGGCGGGAGTTTTAGGCGGGAAGTATCTCGCTTCTGATTGGATGCAGCCTCTGGCTGAAGTGTATATAAGGAGAGGTTTTTCTCCAGAGTTTTGCTGGGTCACACTATATTAAAGAGCTGTTGTCACTAACCTGGTCTCCTGCCTCGTCAATACCCAAACTTAACATTGGCGACGAAGGTGGGATCTTGAGGCAGAGCACCAGAACAGAGCTGAACTCACTACGAGAATCAAACCCAGCAAGGTGATAGCGAATGCAGCGATGACCGGCTACACGCCACCCACTCCGTTTGACCCTGCCCAGGAGACATGGGGAATATATATGACCCGTTTCGAAAGTTTCCTGGAGGCAAACGAGCTACAGGGAGTCTCCGACAACCGCAAACGGGCTTACTTCATAAGCCACTGTGGGTCCGCAGTCATCGCCGTCGCAGAAGCCCTAGCGGAGCCAACACCGCTACACTCCGTATCGTGGCAGACCCTTCAGACCCTCCTGAAGAATCACTACGCACCAGCCCCGTCCAAATACGTTCGACGGTACGAGTTTGGGGAGCGAGGCAACAAGAAGGCGAGTCTATCAGCGACTACATGGCAGCCCTGAGACAAGCCTCCAAGCATTGCAGTACCGCGATCTGGACGAAGAGCTGCTGGAACAACTTATACGGGGGTCAGAGACATCCGTTTGAGGAGACGGTTGCTAGCCAAGAGCAACCTGACATTGGCAAACGCCTGGACGAAGCCAGAGCCCATGAGATGTCCAACCATGCAGCAGACACCTTACAAAGCGACTCACGCCGATGGCGGGCGCAAAGCCGAGCACAGTCCACCACGAAGAAACCTATCGTGAGTCAACCAGCGAAGAGGAGGAAGAAGTCCACTACACCGGAAAATCGACAAGGAAGACCCGGAGGAATGCGGAAGTTGCGGGGGCGACATCAGCGCCAAAGATGTAAGTTCAGGGACGCCATTTGCTGGCGGTGTGAAAGGAAGGGCACCTGGCTCAAGTCTGCCGAGCACCCCAACCTTCCGCCGAAAATTCAAATCGGCCAATCAGAGCGGCTCTGAGTCAGAGATGCAAACCCCACATTCCGCCGAAATTTCAAACCAGCCAATCAGAGCGAGATCGGCGAGGCGACCAGCGATTGGCCAGGAAAGAAAGAGCGAAGTCAAACCGAATGACTGTTACCATAGACCACGCAGCTACCCGCATCAAGAAAAGATCTTCACAAACCCGACAATTGAAGGCGTACCGTGCCGACTGGAAGTAGACACAGGATCAGCTATCACAATCATGTCCTGGGACACTTTTGTGAAAGCCTTGCCGACATCGCAAAGCGCAAGCTACAGAAACAACGGCTCCGGGTGCAGGATTACCAGGGCAACCGCATCCCTGTTCGAGGGACAACGACCGTCGAGGTCAAGTACGGGACATACGAAAAGACCCTGCCCATCACGTTAGTCGAGGGAACCTTGCCAAGCTTGCTGGGGCTAGACTGGTTCCGGGCGTTGGGAATGGGGGTGACTGGCGTCCACCGGAGCGGATGCAACCTGCAAAACGCCCTAATGGAGGAATTCGCAGGCGTATTCGAGGACCGTTTAGGCAAGTACAAGGGACCCCTATCTCCTTCAATTTAGACCCCAAATAGCTCCCATTAGGTTAAAGGCAAGGAGGGTTCCTTTGCACTCAAACCTAAAATCGACAAAGAGTTAGATAAATTAGTCAGCCAGGGATACTAGTGCCAGTTGACCATGCCAAATGGGAGACGCCAATCGTCCCCCCTATAAAACCAGACGGGTCCATAAGAATTTGCGCTGATTACAAGGCTACCTTGAACAAAGCATTGCAAAAGAGCGCCTACCCAGTTCCAGTAGTGCAACACTTATTGCACTCACTAGGGCACGGACAAGTTTTCGCCAAATTAGACTTGGCACAAGCGTACCAACAGCTACCCGTAGATGCTAGCACAGCTGAAGCCCAGACCATTGTAACGCACCGGGTGCCTTTAAGTGCACCCGTTACAGTTCGGGTGAGTGTGGCCCGGGCTATTCCAAAATTTGATGGAGCGGCTCCTACAAGGGTTACCGGAGTCGTACCCTATTTCGATGATGTGTTGGTATCAGGGAAGATTTAAGAGAACTGGGAAGCGATTAAGGAAAGTTTTGGCCATTTTAGGTCGGCAGGATTAAAAGTCAAAGCAAGCAAGTGTCAGATAGGGTCGAATCTGTTGAATTTTGGGCTATAGAATAGACAAAAAGGGATTCACCCCACTGAGAGCAAAGTCAAGGCGATAAAGAGAGCCCCAGCACCCAAAAACAAGACAGAACTCCAGGCTTTCCTGGGTCTGGTAAACTTTACGCCGTGTTTTTAAAAGACAAGGCAACCGTTGCTGAACCGCTGCATAAATTGCTTGGAAAAACACTGTTTGGTCGTGGGGAAGTCAGAGAATAGGGCATTTGAGGCAGTAAAAGTTTGCTATCAAGCGATAGCCTGTTAATACAATACAACAACAGACTGCCGTTAGTATTGGTTTGTGATCGTCCCCTATGGAGTAGGAGCTGTACTTAGCCACAGACTCCCAAACGGCACTGAAGCCCCTATAGCGTTCTATTCACGAGCGATGTCCCGGCTGAGAGGAATTACAGCCAGCTAGATAGGGAGGCTCGCAATAGTGTCAGGGGTGAAAAATTTCACGAATACGCTTTTGGGAGAGACTTTGAAATTATCACTGACCACAGACCGCTATTGGGATTACTGGCTGGCGACCGCCCAACGCCAGTGGCACTATCACCCGGCTGACCAGATGGACTATTTTTCTGGCCGCCTACTCTACAAACTGCAGCATCGACCTGGAAAGAGCTGGGGCATGCGGACGATTGAGCAGATGCCCATTGCCGGGAAATCGAGGACCCTACTCCGGGCACCCCCGTTCTACTAATTGACTCTTGGGACTCTGGCCCAGTCACATCGCAGGAAGTGGCTCGGGCCTCCTACCGGGACATTGTTTTAAGAACTGTAATCGGTTGGGTTCAAGGGATGGCCGCTGCGCGGGCGACCGTTTTAGAGAGTTTGCAAAGAAAGAGGGAATTGTCTGTGCAAGGGGTGCCTGCTCTGGGGGATAGGGTGGTAGTTCCAGAGAAGCTGAGAAAAAGTCCTGGAACTCCTGCATGAGGGTCACCCAGGAATTGTAAGGATGAAGGGCTAGCCAGGAGCTATGTCTGGTGGCCCCTAATGGACAGGGAAATCGGTGACAGGGTTGGCCGATGCCAGGTATGTCAGGAATCCAGACCACTACCACCACGGCCCCAGTGTTGGAGTGGAGAAACCCCAAGGCCCTTGGTCCCGCATACACATTGATTTTGCCGCCCTTCCACGGCCAAACATTTCTAATTGTGGTGGATGCATTCTCCAAATGGCTGGAGATCATCCTAATGAAATCCACAACCGCTGGAGCTGTCATCTCAGCACTAAAACACCTTTTCGCCACGCACGGGCTACCGGACACCCTCGTGTCCGATAACGCCCACAGTTCACCGCAGCATTATTTGAAGGGTACCTGGCTGAAGAGGGCATCCGACATGCCCTCTCAGCGCCGTTCCACCCTGCGTCGAACGGCCTTGCTGAACGCTTTGTTCGAGTGCGAAGAAGCGCTATCACGAAGCGGCCCGGCGATTGGCAGGCACAGATCGACGATTCCTAACCGTCCCAACACAGGACCCCTGTGTGGCCACCGCCGCAGCCCAGCCGAGCTATTAATGGGGCGGAAGCTACGGTGCCCGCTAGACCGGCTACACCGAACTACGTGCAGGACGGGTTCAAAACAAAACCAGATAGAATCCGGGAATTAAACATAGGAGACTCAGTGTGGGCACATAATTACAGCGACGGCCCAAGCTGGAAGAGGGGATAGTCATAGACAAACGGGCCCCAAATCTTATCTAGTGGAAATAGACGATGGCAGAGTTTGGAGGCGCCACATAGATCAATTAAGAAACAGATTGAGCGATAAGGCAGAATTAGGCGAGACCAGCCCTGACTATGATTTAATTAACCCCACAGCTGACTGGAGCCGAGAACAAACAGAAAGCGAGAACCAAACAGAGACTTATCTGAGTCAGGCGAGGTCCAGCGACACCCTCCGGTCCCTCTAGAGGACAGCAGGTCCGAGCCGGCGAATAATCCAGGGCGGATGGCGGGAGGAGGAGCTCAGAGGAACGAAAAGTCCCTCCGGCAAGCTCGACTCAACTCCAGAAAGTGAAGTGCGCAGGTCCGGGAGAGTCAGGAGACGCCCCACGTACCTGCGGGACTACGTAGAGAAGTAATATGTAAATATTGGCAAAGTGCCTTCTGGGAGGGAAGGAGTGTAATGTATTACTGTAAGTTTTGGCGGGAGTTTTAGGCGGGAAGTATCTCGCTTCTGATTGGATGCAGCCTCTGGCTGAAGTGTATATAAGGAGAGGTTTTTCTCCAGAGTTTTGCTGGGTCACACTATATTAAAGAGCTGTTGTCACTAACCTGGTCTCCTGCCTCGTCAATACCCAAACTTAACAAAATCATTTTAACTTTTTTAGCTTTCTTCTTCTTTTTTTATGAAAGTTGCATTTATAAGTGGCATTTTCCTTTGCAGGCCAAGGATGGCTGGATTGTTTTTGCTACAGTTTTTATGCTAAGGCAGCACTTTGAAGTTTGTGTCACATGCATGAGCAGCAAATGGAGTGGCAAACCCCCTTCTCTCATTTCCCCCACCCTTAAATAAATTCACTTATCCAAAAGCACTTTGAATGCTCTGAAAATAAGAAATACAGAATTTATGAAGAGGCTGGTGCTGCCTTTTCTCTATTTTCATGTGAAAATATTGAGCAATCTCTAAATTTAATGATGTTTTGAATAAGGTCATGGAATTAGATGAATCTAGCAATAAAATGGGAATCGAGCTCCTCTTAGGTGACTGTTACTTTGTATGACTTCTGAGCCATGAAGTTTTAGGTGGGTTGAAGAATGAAAATTTCTGGAAAAATAAATTAACCTAATTGCAGTTTCTAATATATATATATATATACTTTCTAATATAATTAGAAACTGCCATTATATATTAGAAACAATATATATTAGAAACTCTCTCTCTGTGTGTATGTACACACACACACACACACACACACACATATACATCATATACATAAAATTGTAAACCACCCAGAATTATCTTGTGGTCAGATGGGCGGCCAATTTTTTTTTTACAAACAAACAATAATATTTGCCATTGGATTCATTTATGGAAAAAACAATCAAAGCATGAAATTGCATCAGGGGATAGTCCTTAACTTATGACCACAATTGAAACCAGAATTTCTGTTGCCAAAAAAGACAGTTGTGAAGTGAGGTGCACCTAGATTTATGACCTTTTTTGACACAAGTATTAACCGGATCGTTCGATTTATTAAATGAGTCATGTGGGTATTTAGCAAATCCAGCTTCCCTATCCACTTTGCTTGTTCGAAACCAATTGGGAAGGTTCCAAATGGCAATCACATGAACATGCAACTGTCATATATACAGTACATGTTGGTTGCCAAGTGTTCAAATTTGGATCATGTGACCTTGGGGGGTGCTATGATGTGCAAGGACTGGTTCTAAGACATTTTTGGAATACCATTGTAACTCTGAATGGTTGCTTAAACATACAGCTGTAAGTGAAGGACTATCTCCATTCTTTCAGAAGAACTCTTAAGAAGAGATTGGACAGCCATTTGTCTGAAATGGTATACAAACTCCTGCTTGACAGACACAGACTTCAGAGGATCATTAGAACTGCAGAAAAAACAATTACTACCAAACTGCCTTCCATTGAGGACCTGTTTACTGCACAAGTCAAAAAGAGGGCTGTGAAAATATTTATAGACCCCTCACATCTTGGACATCAACTGTTTCAACTCCTACCCTCAAAACGATGCTATAGAGCACTGCACACCAAAACAACTAAACACAAGAACAGTTTTTTCCCCTATCTATCATTCTGCTAAACAAATAATTCCCTCAACACTGTCAAACTATTTACTAAGTCTGCACTAATATTAATCTTCTCATCATTCCTATCACCCATCTCTTCCTATTTATGACTGGATGACTTTAACCTTGTTGCTGGAATCCTTATACTGTTTCCTAATATGATTTGATTGCTTATTTGTACCCTATGATTATCATTAAGTGTTGTACCTTATGATTCTTGACCGATGTGTCTTTTCTTTTATGTACATTGAGAGCATATGAACCAAGACAAATTCCTCGTGTGTCCAATCACCCTTGGCCAATAAAGAATTCTATTCTTCTATTCTTCTTGAGCAGGGGGCTGGACTAGAAGTTCTCCAAGGTCCCTTCCAGTTCTATTCTGATTCTGATTCAGAAGGCAAGATAAGAAGCAATGGATGGAAACTAATCAAGGAGAAAAGCAACCTGGAATTAAGGTGAAACTTCCTAATAGTGAAAACAATTAACCAGTGGAATGGCTTGCCTTTAAAAGTTGTTGATGCTCCAACATTGGAGGTTTTTGAGAAGAGCCTGGATAGCCATTTGTGTAAAATGGTATAGGTTTTCCTGTTTGAGCAGGGGGTTTGATTAGAAGACCTCCAAGGTCCCTTCCAACTCTCTTATTCTGTTATTCATTTTCTCATTATTCTTACAGTGCATCTAGTGAAGACTCAACAAATGTTCCATGACGATTGTGTTGTGGGCATGGCTTAGGAAATATTTATTTCAGAACTGATACAAATATCCTGCTAGTATTCAGTGGCACACTCCTGGCACTATCTAAACAAGGTCTGCTTTGAAAAATTAAGCCTTGGGATGATTTGGCTTTCTCACTTTCCATGGCAACCTTATCATCTAATTAGCCACTCATGTCAGGTCCAAGAATTGTGTTTATGGGGGGATTGACTGCTTTTTGTAATTCTGAAACTTAGCTTGTCCTACTGATCTTATCCTGTGGTTGAAGATTATCTTTATAAAAGGCCATCAGTGGTTCTGAAGGTTCTTAATAACATTTCACATTATTAAAGGGCACAGAACTCAAAGCAAATGCTGCCGAATGGTTGAATCCCTTTAAGTACTAAGTACTGTATATGAAAGCAGGAAAAACATGCTTTAGTGAGGAATGCATTCTACTCCAAGGCTCTAAATGTCACTCTCTGCTTATTTTCTTGACTTGAGAAATGAGCACATGGGCAATGGCCATTATCTGAAGTATACTGTATTATAGCTCCTTCACAAGAGCTTTGTAGATCAAGGAATAGAAGAGTAAAACAAGTGAATGAATTTGTGTCTTTTGTGAAGGCAAGGCTAACATATCTTATTGTTTTTGTTTTGTTTCTTTCTGTGGTATTTTCAATGGAAAGGAGTGGGCATGGGGTTTTTTTTATTGCAGCTTACAAGACCATTGAATGACAAATACATTTAAATACAGCAGTGCAATTTCAGAGTATAACAAAAAGGAGTTTTGGTGTGGTCACATATATCCTAAAGCCTAAATTGCCTATCTTGGAATTAAAGCATGAAGAAGAAAATAGAAAAGGACACTTAATTTGAAATCCCAAAGGTGCTTTTTTAAAAGGAAACTGAACTGTTTTTTTTTCTTCCTTGAGGAAGAAGAATCTCTGAAAACACTCAGTTTGAAACTTGTATCTAAAATCACTGCAATTAAGATTTTTTTGGGGGGGGGGGAAACAGGTTTGGAAAAAAAAAGTTTAGACAGAATTCCAGAACATATTATTAAAAACTATATAAAGTTGAGCTATCATTCTAAATGTTGTAAGGAATACAATTTTTACCACCTGAAGAAACTGTAGCCTTAAAAATAGCAATTGTCTTTTCAAGATTTTTTTTAATCTCTCTTATTTCAGTTTTTATAAATATATTTTGAGGTGTGATTAATTTTTAAAATAGAACTTGATGAATACATAGAAGAAGCATTAGAAAGAACAGAAAATAAAGTATAACTTGATTGATCATCATAATAAGTAAAGATGCAGTCCTATACCCACCTCTGTTGTGGTAAGTCCCACTAGTCTCCTTTCCAGAGAATTCTGAAATATTCTATTTTGCTTCTAGATCATTCTGATCTCAACATAGGCTTTACAACATTGAATTTTATTTGTTATAATAAGGATGATTATTACATTTCTTAAATTAGATAGAAACTTCTATTAGCTCTTTGATGCATCTAATTTATGCTTCTTACATTATGCTAGTTGTTGATTATTAATTCAATTTCAATAATAGTTATAATTGGGATAAGATAATCTATATATGTAGCTTTTTAATTTCTATTGTCTCTCTCTCTCCCTCCCTCCCTCCCTCCCTCCTCTTCATCCTCTTTCTCCTCCTCCTCTAGAATGTACTTTTAAAAATCTGCAAAATAAAGTAAAATAAATTTAGTAATTCCTGCAAACAGAAAGAAGAAGAAAGGCAACTTTTAAAAAAATGAATTCTCAGGGAATAGTTTCATGGAAAGTATTCATGGAAACTTATATCAGGGAAATATTGCAATATACTTTTATAATAGTATGTAGTCATGGTGGGCAAATTATAAAGGCATAACAAGAAAATTATAACTGACATTTTCTTCTCTTCAGGTGCCGTGAATGATATTCCAGTTTTTCTGGAACAGATTGCTGATAATGTTTCATAATTCTTAACAAAGAAATACGTAACATACTGTATGATTCAAATGAAGCAAATTAAGCCTTCACTAAATCAAAATCCAAAGTGGGTTGTTCAAATTTGCTAACTAGCTTATAATAGGATCTAGAGAAACTGATTTGATTCCCAGTTAAAATTCTCATTCATATGAATCATTTATTTAAATGCATCTATCAAAGGGGTAGAACTTATGGCATGAAGATGTATCACAGCTTTCATCATGAAATCCACATAATGCTTAAACTGCAAATAAACTATTGAGGATTTTTGATGGTTTGTTTTCCTAGAACATAGAACATAGAATAATAGGGTTGGAAGGGAATTCAGAGGTCTTCTAGTCTTGCTTGAGCAGGAGACTCTATTAATACAATTGAGTGTGTCCAGAAATATTTTACAAGAAGAGTTCTCCACTCCTCTGAATACAACAAAATACCTTATGCCACCAGACTTGAAATCCTGGGTTTAGAAAATTTAGAACTCCACCGCCTTCGACATGACCTGAGTTTAACTCATAGAGTCATCTATTACAATGTCCTTCCTGTTGAAGACTACTTCAGCTTCAATCGCAACAATACACAAGCACACAATATATTTAAGCTTAATGTGAACCGCTCCAATCTTGATTGCAGAAAATATGACTTCAGTAACAGAGTTGTTAATGCTTGGAATGCACTACCTGATTCTGTGGTCTCTTCCCAAAATCTCCAAAGCTTTAACCAAAAACTGTCTACTATTGACCTCACCCCATTCCTAAAAGGTCTGTAAGGGGCGTGCATAAGAGCACCAGCATGCCTACCGTTCCTGTCCTAATGTTCCCTTTGATTGTATCCAATTTGTATAGTTATTTCATGCTTATGCTTATATATACTGTTGTGACAGATAAATAAATAAATAAATAAATAATAAAAATATTTCAGACAAATTGTGAAAGCCTTCAGTGATGGAACACCCACAACTTCTAAAGGCAAGCTATCCTACTGGCTGATAGTTCTCACTGTCAGGAAATTTCTCTTTAGTTCTAGGTTGCTTCTCTCCTTGTTAGTTTCCAGTCATTATTTCTTGTCTTGCCTTTTGGTTCTTTGGAAAATAGTTTGACCCCCCTCATCTTTGTAGGAGCACCTCAAATATTGGAGCCTACTATCATGTCTCCTCTAGTCATTCTTTTCAGTAGACTTAGACATACCCAATCCTGCAACTATTCTTCATAAGTTTTAGCTTCCAGCCCCCTAATCATTCTTCTTGCTCTTCTCTGCACTCTTTCCAGAGTCTTAACATTATATATATTTGGCTGTTGATGCACAGTGTTGACTCCATCTCTGAAGGCTTTCAAAAAGAGATTAGACAACCATTTGTGTGAAATAGTATAGGGATTCCTGCCTGAGCAGGGAGTTCGACTAGAAAACTTCAAGGTCCCTTCCAACTCTGCTATATTTAAATGATTGGCCACTTGGACTCCAAGATCCCTCTCAGAACTTGGAACTCCAAGATCTTGGATATCAGATCTTTACTGATTGTAGAGGACTCCCTCTACAATTAGTAAAGTCAATGATAAGAAAAGGTTGGAGATTCCTTCAATCATATCTGGAGAGCCACAAAATATTCTTATTTGCTTGTGTGTGTGCACCTCCCCTTGTTATGCAGTCAGTTGTCACAGTGTAATCAAAGCAGCCGGGGCCTTCTTACCTGCTCCCCAACACTGAGGAATGTATGCCTTCCGCCCAAGTCCTGGCTCCATGCCCCACAAACTGCAGAAGAAGGAGCATCTCCTGCCCCAGCCCTGACTCCATGCCCAGGCAAACGGAGCAGCTAGACCTCCCCTCCTCCACAGCAGGTGAGCCTGAGGAGGTTTACTCAAGAACAGCTGATTGGAGTGACCTCGCATCAGAAGATTGGAGAGGCGGAGGCAACAGAGGAAGGAGGGGCAGGCCTTAATGAGTGCTGAGTCATGGAGCCACACCCATGGCCTATATAAAGGTGCTACTTTCTGGCAGTCTCTGAGTCAGGCAAAAGTCAAACTTATCTTGCTGAAGTCACTTACTGGTCTCCTGCCTGCTATGAGGACTTTGCTAGGACTTTGGGCAGAGCTGCAGAGGCAAGCCTGATTTGGATTTCCCGGACCCAGCCGTCAGCGGAGGAGTGGGACACGACACAGTCGATCATGCGAAGTGGGAGATGCCAATAGTCTCCCCAGTGAAACCAGACGGGTCAGTCAGGATTTGCGCCGATTACAAGGCGACGCTTAACAAAGCTTTGCACAAAAGCGCTTACCCCGTCCCTGTGGTACAACACTTGCTACACTCGTTAGGGCAGGGGCAGGTTTTTGCTAAACTAGATTTGGCCCAAGCCTATCAGCAGTTACCCGTAGATAGCAGCACGGCCGAAGCTCAAACAATCGTAACGCACAGGGGTGCTTTCAAATGCACCAGGTTACAATTTGGGGTCAGTGTGGCACCAGGATTATTTCAAAATTTAATGGAGCGGCTTCTGCAGGGCTCCCGGGTGGTACTGCATTTTGATGACGACTGGTATCCGCCGATAATATGGAAGAACTAGGGGTGCGACTGAGAAAAGTTTTGAGTATTTTCCGGTCCGCCGGTTTAAAAGTCAAATTAAACAAGTGCCAGATCGGGGTAGGATCCGTAGAATTCCTGGGCTACCGGATAGACAGGGAGGGGATCCACCCCACTGAGAGCAAGGTTAGGGCAATCAGAAAGGCCCCAGCACCCCAAAACAAAACAGAGTTGCAGGCGTTTTTGGGTCTGGTAAATTTTTACGCGGTTTTTTTAAAAAACAAGGCTACCATAGCCGAGCCGCTACACAAATTACTAGGAAAAAATGCTGCATGGTCTTGGGGAAAGGCGGAAGCTAGAGCATTCGAAGCAATAAAAAACCTCCTGTCTAGCGATAGCCTATTGATACAATACAATAGCACACTACCATTGGTGCTAGTTTGTGATGCATCCTCACGGGTGGGGCTGTGCTCAGCCACAGGCTGCCAAATGGCACAGAAGCCCTATAGCATTTTACTCCCGAACAATGTCCTCAGCTGAAAGGAACTATAGTCAGTTGGATAGGGAAGCCTTGGCCATAGTCTCCGGGGTAAAGAAGTTCCATGAATATGTTTTCGGTCGCGACTTCGAAATCGTCACAGACCATAGACCCTTGCTAGGGTTGCTGGCGGGCGACCGCCCAACGCCCGTGGCACTTTCGCCCAGATTGACCCGATGGACTATCTTTCTGGCTGCATATTCTACAAACTGCTACATCGGCCAGGAAAGGAGTTAGGCATGCAGACGCCTTGAGCAGATGCCCTTTACCAGCGACTATCGAAGACCCCACTCCGGCACACCCGCCTTGTTAATTGACTCTTTGGACTCTGGTCCAGTCACTTCCAAGGAGGTGGCTCGGCTTACAAGGACATTACATTAAGGACTGTAATGGGTTGGGTGCAAGAGGATGGCCCGCTGCGCCGGGTGAGCGTTTAGGAATTTGTAAAAAGCTGGGAATTGTCGGTGCAAGGGGGTGTCTGCTCTGGGGATAGGGTGGTAGTCCCAGAGAAATTGCGGGGAAAAGTTCTGGAACTTCTGCACGAAGGCCATCCTGGGATCGTGAGAATGAAGGGTTTAGCCAGGAGCTATGTGTGGTGGCCCTTGATGGACATGGAGATTAGCGATAGGGTTGGGAAATGCCAAGCATGCCAGGAATCCAGACCACTACCACCAACGGCCCCAATCCGAGAGTGGGAGAAACCCCAGGGCCCATGGTCCCGAATCCATATCGACTTTGCCGGCCCGTTCCACGGCCAAACATTCTTAGTGGTGGTAGACGCATTTTCCAAATGGCTGGAAATCATCCTAATGAAATCCATGACCGCAGAGGCTGTAATTTCAGTCCTGCGGCACCTTTTTATAACACACGGGTTACCAGACACACTCGTTTCAGACAACGGGCCACAGTTCACGGCGACCCTTTTTGAGGGGTACTTGGCGGAGGAGGGCATCCGACATGTCCTCTCGGCGCCTTTCTACCCTGCGACGAATGGCCTTGCAGAGCGTTTCGTCCGGAGCGCAAAGGAGGCATTGTCCAGAATCAGACCCGGGGATTGGCAATTAAAAATTGACACCTTCTTAGCGGTACAACACAGAATCCCTTGTGTAGCGACTGGCCGCAGCCCAGCAGAGCTACTGATGGGGAGAAAGCTTAGATGCCCGTTAGACCAGTTAAACCCGAACTACACACCAGACGGGTACAAAACAACACCGGGCAAAACAAGAGAATTGACAGTAGGGAGTTCCGTATGGGCACACAATTATGGTGAAGGCCCAAGCTGGAAAAAGGGAACAATCCTAGAAACAACCGGGCCCAAATCATATCTCGTAGAAATAGAGGATGGCCGGGTTTGGAAACGCCACATAGACCAGTTAAGGAAAAGAATAGCCACCAGTCTAGAAACAGACGAAACAGGCCCTGACTATCCAATAATTGAATCCACAGCTAACTCAAACCCGAGCGAACCGCAGGACTTATCTGAGTTCCAGCGACACCAACCGTCCCTCCAAGGAAAGCAGGAACGACTCTGCAGTAATCCAAGGCCGGATGGCCTGGAGGAGGAGCTGAGAGGAACGAACAGTCCCTCCGGCCAGCTCGACTCACTCCCAGATAATGAACTGCGCAGGTCCGAAGAGTTAGGAGACGCCTGCATTTACGTGACTACGTTGAAAAATAATTATTCATTTTATGTAAATAGGGGTAAAAAGTTTTCTGGGAGGGGAGGAGTGTAATGTATCTTTAAGGGTTTTGGAGGGAAAATAGAGCGGGAAATAGCACGTTGCTAATTGGCTGATAGCCTCCAGCTGAACTGTATATAAGGAGGGGTTTTTACCGTTTGCGGTTGCTGGGTTCACCATATAGTAAAGAGCTGTTGTTACTCATCTGGTCTCCTGCCTCGTTATTGCCCGAATCTAACAGTTGCAGCCTTCTCCTTCCTGCTATCATGAATCCAGATGAACGTAGGGTTGTATTTCCACTAGAATAAAAGTATCATTGGAAGTTTTAATCACAATCTTCCCCATTACTTTGATGTGTAAGCCTATGTTTGCATGCACCTTTTTACATATTCAGTTAAATTACAAAGGTGATTAGAAATGTTCACAGAAGGACCCTAATGTTCAAGAATTCAGCCCTACTCTTTGTTTCTGTCTGAACTCCACCAATCATCATACTTTCTAAAGAGTAATGATAATAGCAAAACATTTGAAGGAACATGCCTGCAAATATTGAAAAGTAAATTCTAATATTCCCCCTTATTCCATTCTTAGACTTTCAACAAGCCTACCAGACCCATAAGACTGGCCCAACATTGCCATCTTCAATCTTCAAGACTGAGTTGCATTTTTAAGATTGGATTTCTTTTGTCATTTCCTTTTATAAAATGGATTTGTAGGAGTAAATATAAGGGAAAAGGAGTTGCAACTGGGGTTTCGTGTCAATGGCTCAATAATTTATTCTTGTTTTGTTTAGCACCATCGAATAAACATCTTTAGGAAGTTTAAGAGAAGAACAACAAGCAGTCTTTGTATTGTTTGTCTCCAGCATCTGGTATTCAGAGAGATGCTCTGTTTGAAGAGCATAGATGGTGCAGCATTAAAATGCTTGTATGGACACTGCAGAAAAAATAATTGCTACCAACCTGTCTTCTATTATAGACCTGTATACTGCAGAGTCAAAAAGAGGGCTGTGAAAATATTTACAGACCCCTCACATCCTGGACATAAACTGTTTCAACTCCTACCCTCAAAACGATGCTATAGAGCTCTGCACACCAGAACAACTAGACACAAGAACAGTTTTTTCCCCAAACACCATCACTCTGCAGTGTCAAACAATTTACTAAATCTGCACTACTGTTAATCTTCTCATCGTTCCCATCACCCATCTCCTTCCACTTATGACTGTATGATTGTAACTTTGTTGCTTGTATCCTTACGATTTATATTAATATTGATTGATTCCTGATTGCTTATTTGTAGCCTATGACTATCATTAAGTGTTGTATCATTAAGTGTTAAATTTTTACTTTATGACTATCAATAAGTGCTGTAAGTGTTGTACCTTGATGAAGGTATTTTTTTTTTATGTACACTGAGAGCACATGCACCAAATCAAATTCCTTGTGTATCCAATCACACTTGGCCAATAAAAAATTCTATTCTATTCTATTCTATTCTATTCTATTCTATTCTATTCTATTCTATTCTATAATGGGGAACTAATATACAGAACTTTGGGTGAATTAAGTCAAATGATATGATGATGGAGATGACTTGAGAGGGAGACACTGAGACATTTGTAGTTCATAGCACTAAACGCTGGTTAATGTCTTGGGTACAAACCATTCTACAATACATGCACATAAACTCACTATGTATCATTTCTGATAGAAGCCTTCAAATTACTGATGTTGTTTTTAAAAAATGGCAGCCTAGAAGGTATCAGCTGCCCATAAAGATGTTTATCCAAAGCTAGTTAACCTGCAAGGCATAAGTCTCCTTCCCAGAGGGACCCCCAACGGTTCCTGAGATGTCAGGACTTCCTCTGTGCTATCTATGTCTACCACTTTATCTACCATTCAACCATCTTTTTTTTTCTCTGGGTTGCTGAACACAGGTTGCCTACAATCTTATCTTTTATAAGTGACTCAAAGAATTCTAAAAAATTCAGAAGGTCTTTTTACTCCCTAACATTTAAATCAACACTCATTGTGTCCCTTGAGTTCTGCCAAAGAACCTACGTTTTTTTTGAAAGTAATGTATCTCCCAGGGACAAAATAATGGAGCAGCAAACTTTTCTATTATTATTTGCAGTTTTTTGCTTATGTGCCTCCTGTGAAAACCGAACCGTGTCATAAATCTCCTGTTCCTCTCTGCCAGCAAGATGCAAAAACGAAGCACACTGAAGCCATTCCTCTTTCCACTCTGACCCGCTAGCAATTGCATACAACAGAAATGCCTGGAGCCATTTCCATCAAGTCTCTGCAATGCTGTTACAAGGATGCGGGAGGTAAAAGAAAGGCTCTAAATAGTTAATTCACTTCTGATACCATATAACATTTGCTGGACCAACATCATCCCCGGAGCTCTACTTTAAATCTACAGATTCACAATCAAATAATCTCAGATGGCAAACAGTCCTTTATCCACAGGAAGACAGTCAAGTACACACAGCAACTCTGCACATAAAACAACAGTGAATACCCTGCAGAAAGGAACACCAACAATGAATAATAAATTACACTTATTAAAGGCAGCTGTCCAGCAGACATTTTGCTGATTTGCAGCTCTCCTTAAGGGTATAAGTACCCATATGGCACACTTATCTTGAATACTATGGGTAATATGGTCTTCAGTTTGCCAATAAGCAGAGAAATAAGTGAAACATTACTAAAACCAAGATTGTATTTCACATGACTATTCTCATGACCAATGCAAACGTTGCTCACCAGCCACACATTTTTGCTAATCCAAAATTCACATATCTGTATTTTGGTGATAACCATCTTTCCAGATTGTGGCTCGCAACTGAATATTAACTTAATGATAGTTCACTTAATGCAATTGATTTTAATTTAATTTAAGGTTTATCACATATACAGCATGATGTACTTATATGGCGTACTACACAAGAGAAAATGTTAGGGAAGATGTACCACACTGAATTGGGACAATTTTATCCTGATTTATATTTATATTCCTTAGAAAGGGAAGGGGAAAGGAACAGAGGTCGGAAGTCATTAGTGAAACTCTGACTAAGTGCTTGGACTTGGCGTACATCTACTAATGTCAATTTTCTTCTGCTCCATGTAATTAGTTTCTTGCTTTACATTTCTTTCTATTTGTTAAAATCTCACTTTAACATGCATCATTTCTGTCTTCAGTTGTTTGTTTGTTTGTTTGTTTGTTTGTTTAGTTGTTTGTTTGTTTGTAAGTACATTTTGTTACTATGTTAGCAATGTCAATGATTCTATGCACATATCATTCAACCCGTATATATCAATAAAAAAAATATTACTTTGAAGCTCATTAGAGGATTGGATAAGTATTTGAAGCAAATCCAGACAGATCTCAAGAGTAGCAATTTGTTCATGACTACTCTATCTTTTTAGCAATTGATTCTCTTATCAGTCTCATCCTCTGAACAAGTAAAATCTTTGCTGTAGCCTGTCTGCATCTCATCAAATTGCTGCCATTTTCGTTTTACACTAATATAAATCAACTGACCTCTGCTTGGTTTCTCCCAATTTCTTCCTTCATCTAGAAATATCAATTCAGAGTGATTATGAAAATCCAATAGCAATCATGGCTTGGAGACAATTCAGTGACATCACTTATACTCTTATATAGCACTTCTTTAGAGCTTTTAACTTAATGAAATTTACAAGGGCAATTGGAAAAACAGCTGTCATTGATTTTGAGATGAGAAAATGAAAACTGCTTCTCACTTTTTGTACCCATCACAAATGTTTATAATCAATGCTTTATATTACAGACAAAAACACATTGTCTGAGCAGCGCTGGATATTTACAAAGCTGAAATCTGTCCATTCTGCTCGCTTATTGCTGTCTATGTTCTGTCTTATGCCAGATATATGCCCATATAATTCTGTAGCTGTTGATACTTTTCATTTTACTGCTTGATAAATAGCCAGTCAAATCCAAACTTCAGGATTTCCCGACAGGCATGAACTAGATACTGACTGTCTCCAAATATTGGCAGTGAGTGGGCTAAGGCAATGTGGAGACAAGAAACATTGATAGATGGAAGATTTGATTTGCAATGCAATACAAAACCTGCACAGAATTCTATTACAGTAAATTTGGTGTATCTACTCAATCAGATATTGTAATTACAAGATCTATCATACATGGAGTCTTCTAGCATTTGACAGAAATAGAATAGAATAACAGAGTTGGAAGGGACCTTGGAGGTCTTCTAGTCCAACCCCCTGCTTAGGCAGGAAACCCTACACCACTTCAGACAAATGGTTATCCAACATCTTCTTAAAAATTTCCAGTGTTGGAGCATGTTGTCACTTTGTCAAAGAATCCAATAAGATAAATATTAGGAGGCACATTGATTCAGTGGTTTAATGACATAGGAGATGGTTTGGTGGTTTGGGTCCTAGCACTGCATGGAAGGGTGAATTCTTGTCACTTGCCTTAGCTTCCATCCAGCTAACAGTTTGAAAGCATATTCTATGCAAGTCAGTCGATAGATAGGTACCACTTTAGTGGGGAAACGAACTGATGCTCTGGGCAGGCAGTCAGATTCCTGATGGCTCTGAAACTTCCTGGTTTGCGTTGCCTGCTTGCAAGGCAGTTTCAGGAAAGGAAAGGGCCTTGGAAGCAAGCCTTGGATGAGATCATCTTTCTGTCTGGTGTAAAGCAAAGTCACCCTCTTTTGGCACAGTTTGGGAAGAATGCAGGTGTGCCCTACAACAGGGATGGTATCTTGGTGAGCCAAAACTACTCCTGTGGATTTGCGTTGTGGTCTCCTGGCCAGTGTAACAATACTGTATGTTAACAATAATCTGAAATATCCTGGACAGATTTGCAAGTATGAGGGGTTGGGGCAAGGGGCTGTGAAATCATACTGAAAGCACTATACAATAGGGAAAACTGTATACAAATCTGTATTTACCAGAAAGAGGGGCATTTGACCACATAGAATTTGTTATATTATTTTTAGAAGAAATGATGATGATGATGATGATGATGATGATGATGATGATGACATGAAACAGCAAGGAAATGAATATAATTCTTACATAGGCTGGATTTTGATGGCTCCACATTTCTATAGGATAAAGCACCATTTATTTTAAAGTATGTCCAAGTGAAAGGACTCGTTCTTCTGTAATGACTGTATATAACATGCAAAGCCTTAACTTTCTTAACTGCAATTGGATTAGCTGCAGTTAATTCCAAATACCATTGTTGAGTCAACATTGTGAACGTAACTATGTGCCATCTATTTTTCATAACACTGTATTGTCATCAGAAATTAACCCACAGGTTAGGCTTAGGGTTCCTTCTGGGCATAGTGATTAAATAGCAGCACCACTTAGAAGCTTAATGGGTTTGTGCTTTCATAGGAACAGTATGTTTTTTAATCGTGCAATATGTTTAGTCCTGTACAATTTTGGGCTATCTAACCAAAATGGCTCTCGATAGCTTTTGGTAGCAGTAATAATATGCAGAAAACACTAACTCTGCTTCCAGATCTCAGAGACCGATAAGGTAATGAATATAAGTTGAAAGAGCATCAAAGCATCCATACAGAGATAAAGAGGAAAGAAGGACACTGAAATATTTTTCAGAAAGAAGATTGTACCATTCTTCGGATTTACTAAGACATATAATGTGTAGCACATTTCACATGTGTGAACAACCGAGTATGATTGATGTGGGTTCTATAGATTTTGATGCATGGTACATTTATTTCCTTTTCAGAGATTTATAGGTAAGATCCATATTAATTATTTTCCTCTTCTCAAATAAAGTATAGAATTCATTTCTCCATTGAAATCCAGTCCTGATGTTCTTTACTAATAAACTCTTTGCCCTGTTGATCCAATGTCCAACACAAGGTGTTAAACTCGATTTCATTGAGGGCTGTATCAAGGTTCTGTTTGACCTTGGGGGGGCTGAGTGGGTGTGGCCAGGCATGGGCATGGCCATCTTGACATCCTGCAGCCCTCTGCCAGTGAAAACAGAGTCCATGTGAGGTCCTCCCGAGCTCCATTTTTTTCTGGCAGTTCTTTGCTGTTTCCACAGCAGCCCTGCGGGCCATATCTAAGCACCCCATGGGACGGAACTAGCCCACAGGCCTTGAGTTTGATACCCCTGGTCCATGACATTTAAAATTAATTTTGAAAAGTGTCCTACCTTGAATTTTATTTTTCAAAATGAGATGTTAATGCATAACAACAACAACAACAACAACAACAACAACAACAAAAGACTTCTGGGGAAAATATGCATTGTTAAAATTCAGTAGGTCTTTAGGAGAAGCCTGCCACAAGTTCTCATCAAGTGTCTTGCTTATCAGTGCATGGCTGTAAGTAAAGCAGTAGTACCCATTTTTTTCGGTCAAGTATTGTATGATACATAAGAGTCCTAACATAAACCATTTTGTTCTTGACAACTGGCTCAACCTAATTTTTGTCTTTGTAACATACAGAAAGCAGATACCATTTAGAGGATTATAGAAATATACAGTACATATACACTTTTTCCACACTATTATCTCATCTGTTTTATAAAGTTCCCAAAATTCTATGAGCTAATGAGCTGTTCCAGCCAGGATTTCAAGGAAAAGCTGCTATGCAAAATCTTAAACATTATTATATATTGTGTTTTTTAGGTTTTAAACATTTTGGAGCAGAATTCTTCCCCTTGTAATATGTCACAGTCCCACTTCTGCTTTTATATTTATGAGGTGTTTATTTATTTTGCACATATATAATTTCCCTGCAGTGCTTCATTAATGTAGTCAAGCCTATATATAGTCTATTGGAACATTTTTAAGTTATTTCTCTAGATTCGTAATTAACAACCTTGCAAGCAGAACAATCATGCCCCAAAGTAACTTGCCATGTTCTACAAAGGTCAGTTTTATATAAACAGCAATTACGGATTCATATAAAGAGAAGGGATTTAACGTAATAAATTTTACTTAATGGTGAAGGCGAAGGAGAAGAAGAAGGAGAGCCCTCACTATTAAAATGAAGCGATTTCTCCCTGAAGCAACAATTACAAAATGGTTGGCAAACTTTATTTAAGATTTCCACAGCAAAAATACGCTCTGAGATTTCAAAAGAAGGATTGCCACGCAATACAGTAAAGAAGACTGAGAAATGTGTAACTCAGAACAGAGCCAGCCAGCAGATTTTTTATTTTTTTTACCAAGTTAGTAGTTGACATCCTTTTCAATGGTTGAACCATCAATCATCAACCTTCAATTGATTATGCTTACCCACTGATGATGATCATGTTCTGTGTTTTAATTCAGCCTTAATTATCGTTTTAGTACGTTGTTTTTATTTACACTTTTAAGTTCTTCTTGTTTAACTGTGACTCGCCCAAAGTCACATAAGCACAGCTGAACAAATTGAATTATTATTATTATTACTTACTTTATTCATTAAATATGAACCTCAGTCAACTGAACATTTAAAAATGCATGATAAATACCATTGAGTGGTGCTAATGGTTGCCAGCGTCCTAGTACTTTCTTAAGATGTACGAAGTTCCAGGTTTTGCACTTTTGTCCCAGTCACTTTACAGTTGCATGCCCTGGTTCCCCAGCAATAGCAACTGAGCCCTGTAGCCCATATTTCAGCAGTTTTCCAGGAGCCATAGCATCTGATGTGGTCCTTATTGACCTGGGCGATGACCTATCCGGTATGGAATTTTGTTGATTTCTTCTCATCATTGGTGATGGTAGATGTCTGGGTTGGTTCACAGTGGCTAAGCCACTACTGATCCGAAGACCGGAATTCCCATAACCATGGGGACCCAATAGCCATCCAGGCCCACCCATTGTTGTTGTTGTTATACACAAAATGACAGTATACACAGCAAACGAGATAACTATGCTGGATTTTGTTTGGAATTTCGCAGATCCCAATAATAATAATAATAATAATAATAATAATAATAATAATAATAATAATAATAATAATAATAATAACAACAACAACAACAACAACAACAACAACAACAACAACAACACAACAACAACAACAATTTACTTTATTCATTAAAAATGAAACTCAGTCAACTGAACATTCAAAAATACATATTATTATTATTATTATTATTATTATTATTATTATTATTATTATTATTATTATTATTATTATTATTATTTTAATATTGTAGGCCATGTTCTCTTGAGGTTAATCTACTAGTAATAAATAAATCCCAGGAATAAAATGTGACTGAGGATAGGAAGGCCTGGAGGAACATTGTCCATGGGGTTACGATGGGTCAGACACGACTTCGCAACTAACAACAATACTTAATTGCATACATTTAATTATATGAGCTTAGGATAAAATCCAAATTTCCCCCTACCATCATATGTCTTTCTTGGTAGATTGCCTTGGTAGAAGCAACAATGACATTTTTACATGCTTCTAGAAAGTGCCAACTCTCCTCTTTTGTATTCTGATATTTGGTGCAATAATCTCCATGTTATTTATAAACAGAATTATGGCTATGAAAAAACACCAGTCTCAAAAGTAATTTTGTTTGAGAACCTCACGTAACAGCCACAACAACATCCCAAAACTTCGTGGCATTGTTACATAAATGGACAGATAGAGTTTGAACCTGTCCAAGAATTCTCTCTAAGTCTTCAGACGACTTGACCAGTAAGAAAGATGAAAAGTTAGTCTGCTCTGTTTGTTCCTGGAGGTTTCAACAAAGGACTTAACTTGCATTAAAGCTGAACTAAGAAGGGTTGCTGTCAATATTACTTTATCTAGTCTTCATTTAAAAATTTATTTAAATCACTTTCCTTTTGTGGCTTTCCTGATAAAGACAGAATTCTCTTTTCCACTACTCAGATCAATTTCATCATCACCATCTTAAATATATTTGCATACAGTGTTCCACAACAAAGCAGAAATTATTTAAAAGAAATTAGTTGGAACAAGAAATCATTGAGATTTAATTTTGCTTTCATAAAGTGGATAGTAAGTTTGAGAGTGATTCTCATGGCTCTTTACATGTTTTCATAAGGGGAAAAAAACCAAGCTTATTAAAAACAATTTAATAAAGCAATGGAATGTGGGAAGAAAAAGGAGCTAGAAATAAGGGAAGGTTATTTCAATTAGTAGATTAATTTGTAACTGTGGTGACTAAGATGATCTGTTAAATAAAACAGTACACATTCAGAATCAGAATAGAGTTGAAAAGGACCTTGGGGGTCTTCTAGTCCAGTCCCCTGCTCAGGCAGGAGATCCTATACCATTTCAGATAAGTTACTGTCCAGTCTCTTCTTAAAAACCTCCAGTGATGAAGCACCCACAACTTCTGAAGGCAAAGCTGTTCCACTAGCTAATTGTCATCACTGTTAGGAAGTTTCTTCTTAATTCTTAACTAGGGCATACAAAACCTTTGCCAGACCTGTCCTTGAATACTGCTCACCTTCCTGGAACCCACACTGTAATTTACACATCAATACATTAGAGAGGGTCCAGAGGTATTTTACAAGAAGAGTACTTAACTCCTCTGCTCGCAATAAAATTCCTTATACCACCAGGCTTGAAATTTTAGGCCTGGATAATCTTGAAATACGCCTTCTACGTTCCAACCTAAGCTTAGTACATAAGATTATCTACCATAACATCCTACCTGTTAATGACTACTTTAACTTCAACTGCAATAACAAAAGGGCTATCAATAGATACAAATTAAATGTAATCCATTCTAATCTGGATTGCAGAAAATACAACTTCAGCAATAGAGTAGTAAATGTCTGGAGCACTCTACCTGATCCTGTTGTTAGTTTCTCTAACCCCCATACCTTTTACCTTAAACTGTCTACCGTGGACCTTACACATTTCTTAAGAGGTCCCTAAGGGGGCATGGATAAGCGCACCAGCGTGCCTACCATCCCTGTCCTACTGTCCCCATTTATATGTAGTCATTTTATGTGTTTATGGCTATGTTTTGCTTATTTATATCCATTTATTTGTGCCATTTTTCATGTGTCCATGTCATGTCTGTACTGATACTTGTTTCCTTTTACTTATTGACAAATTAAATAAATTAATAAATTAATAAATTAATTAATTAATTAATTAATTAATTAATTAATTAATTAATTCCAGGTTGCTTCTCTCCTTGATTAGTTTCCATCCATTGTTTCTTGTTCTGCCCTCTGGTGCTTTGGAAAATAAATTGACCCGCTCCTCTTTGTGGCAGCCTCTCAAATACTGGAATACTGTTATCATGTCCCCACCCCACAGTCTTCTTTTGTCTAGACTAAGGTAAAGGTAAAGGTTCCCCTTGCACATACATGCTAGTCATTGCAGACTCTAGGGGGCAGTATTCATGGTAGTATTCTAGGGGTCATGTAGCCACGGAGACATCTCCGTGGATGCAGTGGCTCAGGGGCTAGGACATTAAGTTTGTTGATCGAAAGGTCAGCAGCTCGGCGGTTCGAATCCCTAGTGCTGCCGTGTAACAGGGTGAGCTCCTGTTACTTGTCCCAGCTTCTGCCAACCTAGCAGTTTCGAAAGCACGTAAAAATGCAAGTAGAAAAAATAGGGACCACCTTTGGTGGGAAGGTAACAGCGTTCCATGCGTCTTTGGCATTGAGTCATGCCAGCCACATGACCACGGAGACATCTTTGGACAGCGCTGGCTATTTGGCTTTGAAACGGAGATGAGCACCACCCCCTAGAGTCGGCAATGACTAGCAAGTATGTGCGAGGGGAACCTTTACCTTTTGTCTAGACTAGCCAAACCCAAATCCTGCAACCATTCTTCATATGTTTTAGTCTCCAGGCCTTAAATCATCTTAGTTGGTCTTCTTTGCACTTTTTCTAAAGTCTCACCATCTTTTTTGTAAGTTAGTGACCAAAACTGGATGCAGTATTAAGGCTTTATAAAGAGGTACTAATACTTCATGTGATTTTGATTTTATGCCTCTGTTTATACAACCAAGGATTGCATTAGCTTTTTTTGGCTGCTGCTGCACACTGCTAACTCATGTGATCATCCACTAAGAGTCCAGCGTCCCTCTCACAGTTACTGTTTTTGAGCAAGGTTTCACTTAATCTGTACTTGTATGTTGCAGACCCCATCAATTAAATCATTCTGGCTGGCAGGATCCAGGATGAGACCTTTCTCTGCTACGGCCCCCACTCTTTGGAGCATTCTCCCCAGAGATAAGTTGGGGCCCCATAGTCCTGACTTTTCAAAAATATATATAGATCTGGCTCTGCCAATTACAGTAGCTAAAAGTTCCATGATAGTATCTCTCTCTCTCTCTCTCTTTTTCTCTGTCTGTCTGTCTGTCTGTCTGTCTGTCTGTGTCCGTTTCTGTCTGTTTCTGTCTGTCTGTCTGTCTCTCTCTCTCTCTCTCTCTCTGTCTCTGTCTCCATATCCCACTCCCACCCTCACTCTCTCTCTCTCTCATAAAAAGGGCTAAACAAAGAGTCTCTGATGGAGTAAATGGAATTAAAACAAAAAAATCTGGGTATTTAGTGCCTGACTTGTGATTATAATGTCACAGTAATATGGGTCACATGGTCAGCATTTGTGTTTTGTTTTGTTTTTGCCAGCATCTTAAAAACAAAGTCAATAGGGAAGCCAGCTGGAGGTCACCTGTTGACCACCTGATGTCCTTGCTTAATTATACTACAGAATTTGCTTAAATGATGGCAACCAGGACATGCTGGAATTGCTGCTGCTAAGTAATGTGTATGTGTGACATCATGATTTACAACCATTCTGCTTAGCAGTGGGAATTCTGATCCCAATTGCTGTTGTTAAGCAAGCACTACCTTTAAGGTTTTTACTAGGAAGTGATTATCTAGTGCCTGAACGCAAAGTCCTACCTATCATGCTTCCCTTTGTCACTTTTATTTTATCTTAAAGTGGTTTCACTTTTTCTAAATATCACTATGGAACAGTTCCTGAAATTTTGCTGTATGTTCAGCCTCACTGGTTACGGTTATTTCATTTAAGCCAACTCCATATGTTCATAAGAATAGCATGAGCTTTGATTGTTTGGTACAAGGATAATGTTGTCCTTTCTAATAGTCTCTACCCATGAGACTCTCCGTTATTCCAAAGGATCTGCAGTACTGAAATAATAGGACATGTGGGAACTACCACTGTTGATAGCTTTATTGACATATTGATTTGCTGATCCGTAAGTCAACAAGACATGCATAAAACTAAAGATATAAAGCTAGTGAAGAGAGAAGACATAACCACAAGAAATTCTTTATGGGTTATATATTTGGGTTTACCTTTCTCTGAACTAGAGCAAGATATTTAAAATGTAATAAAAAGTGGTGGGGTGGAAAGAGGGAGAAACTAAATAAATCCTTCCTTCCTTCCTTCCTTCCTTCCTTCCTTCCTTCCTTCCTTCCTTCCTTCCTTCCTTCCTTTCTTCCTTCCTCCCTTCAATTAAGTCATACAAGTTCAAGAGCGCTCTTGAAAATAAAGCATTTGGGAATGTCTCAATAGACTAAAGATGAAGGACTGCAGTTTTGTCAATGAACATTGCATCCAACAAGGAACTTCATTCAATATACAGGCTTCCAATTACTTTCATTGATTTAGAAAGTCAATCTTCTTCCTGCTGTTCAAGTACATGATAGCAACACCTGACAACCTGGATTTTGTGGGCTCCTATATCATTATATTTTATCTTTTAGCAGGAGGGTCAAGCAATATTTGTCTTTCTCACAAAACATTGGCTTCTACTTCAAACTCACCGCAGCTGTGTTTTGTCCTCCCAGGGTTGCTTCTCTGCCCAATCAAATGATTATTTCAAAACAGTTTGGGCAGTATCTGTGAAGCCATGACAAAACAGGGTGTGACAGAACAATCTTGTGCTCATCTCTAGTGGGAAAGAACCTGGCAAAGTGACTTGAATGTAAATGAGCATTAGTAAGATCTGAATCATCAGGGATGAAGGCAGATACATTTATTGGCTTTGGTTTCTCTACCCTTTATTTTGTTAATAAATCTGGGCAAATTAGATATGCATAACTGCTCCGGGTAAATTGAATATGTGTAAATGTTCCCAACATGAAGCGAAGCATGCGGTATCAGTTTGTCATCTTGCTTTAAAAGATGAAGAAGGAGATTATGCAGGAAACATGAAAACAAAAGACAGAGATGGCACTTCTAATTTAGTCCTGTGTATATTGTTGAATATAAAACAAATCTGTATGGCATAGTAAAATGAGGTAATAACATACAACCTCAACTTTTTACTTTTACATAATAGCCTTTTCTATAACAACAACCTATCTAATCAGCAAAACCCGAAATCAAATTTTCATTGTTTTTTCCACCTCAAGTACAAAATCCAAAAGTGCTTTCCAAATAGACACAAAATTAATTGTACTCATGAATTAAGGTGATCGATTTTGCCATCTCTGCTAACTACATCAACTTTTGCAACCATTTGTCCACTGTGGGCATCAAAGAAATGTTCCATTTCTGTGCATAAAATATTTTTTGCTGTTGTCAACAGAGGTAATATCAACGTTCCATTTTTTTTTCAAGTTCTTTATCAATTAAGTCTAGAAGAAAAGTCTCTGGTTTTATCTTTATATTCATTTTAAGAATCTGCTGTATTAAGATGTAAATCCTATTCCAATATTTCTTTACTTTTTCACATGTCCACCATAAATGATAAAAAGTTCCTTCTTTACATTTACGTTTCCAACATTCATTTGAAGTACTTTCATTTTGACAATTTGTCCAGCAGTATGCCATTGTATAAACAAATTATTTTAGATTATAATTTAATGTAAATTTTAAACCTTTCATTCACACGTTTTTCCATTGTTAAAGCATTCTATTATATCCACATTTATTTATTTTTAGTGTATGGCATATCATACATGGACTAGCAATATATATTAATATTTCATCTAGATTAGTAGAACACAATAAAATATAAACATTAAAAAGATCTATGTTAAAAACCAATGTTCAATGTTTAAATAATGTTCAAAGCGGTTGAAGTGCTGTCCCGGTGCATGGAAGCTGTACGGGTCTGGATGGGGAGAAACAGACTCAAGCTCAATCCCGGCATCCACAGTGGCTGTGGATGCGGCACTTATGATCAGCTGCATCCGCAGCTGACTGTTGGGGGCAAGTTAGTGGCCCCAAAGGAGGTGGTTCGCAACTTGGGCGTCCTCCTGGATGGACATCTGGCGGCCGTCTCCAGGAGGGCTTTTTACCAAGTCCGCTTGGTCCGCCAGTTGCGTCCTTTCCTTGACCGGGATGCCTTATGCACAGTCACTCACGCTCTGGTTACGTCTCGGTTGGATTACTGCAATGCTCTCTACATGGGGCTGCCCTCGAGGTGCACCCGGAGGCTGCAGTTAGTCCAGAATGTGGCTGCGCGAGTAGTAATGGGAGCCGCTCGTGACTCCCACGTAACACCACTGCTCCGTAGTCTGCACTGGTTTCCTGTGGTCTTTCGGGTGCGCTTCAAGATTTTGGTTACCACCTTTAAAGCGCTCCATGGCTTAGGACCTGGGTACTTACGAGACCGCCTGCTGTTACCCTATGCCTCCCACAGACCCGTACGCTCTCATAGAGAGGGTCTCCTCAGGGTGCCATCCGCCAAACAGTGTCGGCTGGCAGCCCCCAGGGGTAGGGCCTTCTCTGTGGGAGCACTGACGCTCTGGAATGAACTCCCCCCTGACCTACGTCAAGTGCCTGATCTTCGGACCTTCTGTCGTGAGCTAAAAACATACTTATTTATTCAAGCGGGACTGGCATAATAATTTGATTTTAAATTGGGGTTTTATTAATATTCTTAAATATTTTAAATTTAATTTTAATCATTAGCCGTTTTGTAATTTTGCTATGTCTTAATTTGTTTTAATTGTACATATTTTGTATTTTATCTCCGGCTCTACACCGCCCTGAGTCCTTCGGGAGAAGGGCGATATAAAAATTCAATAAATAATAATAATAAATAATAAAATGTATCCAAAATTCTTGGCCAACTGAATCATACAATGCTTTACCTATTCATTCTCCAAATTCAGTTTCAGTAATAAGGCTTTCTTCTTTTGCTAAAGAGCTCCGTGCTTCAGCAGCTAATTCACATCATTAAATATGAAAGAGACATCACTTGCAAGATGAAGATTTGCTAATGCAAAAATATTGGGCTAATGGCAATTACTTAGTTTATCTTATCTTGCTCTTTCTGGTTTCTTTTCTATTTTTCAAATCTTCATTGTTTACTGAGTTTATGTCTTATTAATCTGGTGCAAGGAATTCAAAAGTCAGGATCGTGTGGAAAAAAAACCCCAAATGTTCCATCTCTCTTAATGTTCCTGTTGAAACAAAGCGAAGAAAGCTGCTTAGTAGGAATAAATGGCGATGGCGGTATAGCTTCAAGCCAAGTTCTTGTTTCCTCATCAATGAAAATATCAGTGTGTCACCCTGGGATCAGAATGGAAATGGCTGAAGGTTCCCAGCATGCAATAAAATAAAAAAATTCTAAGCCTCTGGGACATTCCACCACAGATGCTGCTTAAAAAAATGAGTGCATTAGACAAATTATGAACCAAAATATGTCTATTGAGGAAAAAAAATAGTCTGAAAAAATGCATTAACTTTTCTACCAACATCTTATTGATGTGGAAATGTAACACTGAAACAAATCTAGCTTTGTGAAACCTCAAAGCTGCATATTTCCATTCCAATTACAATTTAAAGACAATGGACCTCTGTGGAGAAACGGATGTCCCTGGCAAACGATCATGCCAATAATACATTAAACTCTGGGAACTGAAATGCTGGCCAAATATGCTCACATTCTTACCAAAACTATCTTCTGGAAGAGAAAAAAAAATGATTTGGTTTTGGGTATATTATTGAACCAGAAGTCGGAGTCTAATGCCATAAGGAAAGTATGACAGGATAAGATATCCAAGCTGTTATTGTAAGGCAGTTCCTCTTGTTTTTAATATCTAATTCCCTCTTTGCATTTAGAAAATTCTGTAACATCAGTCTACATTATTCAGTATATAGTCAGACTGTAATCACTGCCATTTTATACTTCCATTAATTCCTATCTCATCATACACAAGAATGTTAAATTTTATCTTTTTTTCATTTCCCTTCATTTTTCAGTATAGATCCCATCTGCTTTAACCTGTCTCTGGCCTTGTCTCCACAAGTCATTTAACAAAAAGAAGTACTAATTTTTCTTTCTTCTAATAATCACATACAGTAGTGGCCAAAATTGTGGAAACCTTTTGGGAAAAGTGTATTTTCTAAAACTAGCTAATAACACCATTTTTTTCTAGTCATACCATAAAATTATGTCAATGGAAGGATAATTTAATCAAGAATGTAATGTAACAACTTTTATGAAGGATTTGCTATTAGAACAGCAGTTACAATATAAAGAAGAAAAGTGAAACACGTAGAAAAAACAAGATATACAAAAATTATCACGTCAGTTAATACTTAGTTGGGTAACCTTTAGCACAGTGGTTCTCAACCTTTATACTGCTGCGACCCCTTTAATACAATTCCCCACGATGTGGTGACCCCTTTAATACAATTCCCCACGATGTGGCGACCCCCAACCGTAAAATTATTTTTGTTTTGAATTTATCGTGCCTGAAGCCATATTGGCTAGCGATCTGAACTGCTTGCAATTGCCTTGAGGACAGAGGCATTAAAGCGGAGACTCCTCCCCATTAAGTTATCCCACCCTATCCCACCAGACTTGAAATCCTAGGCTTAGAAAACTTGGAACTCCGTCGCCTTCGACATGACCTAAGCTTAACTCACAGAATCATCTATTGTAATGTCCTTCCTGTTAAAGACTACTTCAGCTTTAATTGCAATAATACTAGAGCAACTAATAGATTTAAACTTAATGTCAACCGCTTTAATCTAGATTGCAGAAAATATGACTTCTGTAACAGAATCATCAGTGCTTGGAATACTTTACCTGACTCTGTGGTCTCTTCCCATAATCCTAAAAGTTTTATCCAAAAAATTTCTACTATTGACCTCACCCCATTCCTAAGAGGACCATAAGGGGCGTGCATAAGTGCACAAATGTGCCTACCGTTCCTGTCCTATTGTTTTTTTTCTTTTCTTCTTCCTATATATATGCTTATACCTCCTTATATTTACTCATATATGTGTTTATATACTATATAATCTTTTGTATGATACCTACATATATTGTTGTGACAAAATAAAATAAATAAATAAATAAAAATAAATAAATAAGTTTATCGTGCCTGAAGCCAGATTAGGCTAGCGATTGGGAGTGATTGCAGCTGGCTTGAGAGGGAGACATCAAAGCAAAGATTTCTCTCTTTTTTAATTGATCGCGCCTGAAGCCGAATTCGGCTAGCGATTTGAAGAGCCTGCAGCTGGCTTGTGGAGTCAACCATTGGAGCGCGATTCTTCAACTCGCAAGTATACTTCCCATATTTCCAATGGTCTTAGGCGACCCCTGGCAAATCGTCATTCGACCCCCAAAGCGGTCCCGACCCACTGAGAACCGCTGCTTTAGCATGAATTGCAGCCTTACAATGTCTTCCCATGGAGTGAACCAAGTCTTTTAGATCTGCAGCTGTTATAATGTGAAACCAAGATGGAATGATTGCTTCTATTAACTGGGTTTTATTGCTGGGTCACTTCTGACTGACAAGTTTATTTAATCAGCTTCATAGATTTTTAATTGGGTTAAGGTCTGGGTATTCCCAGGCCATTCCAGCAGTGGAATATGATTATCTTGAAACTCAAAAAAAAAAAAAAAGTGGTCTTATTAGCCATCAAATCTAAAAAATACACTTTTCCCAAAAGGTTTCCACAATTTTGGCCACTACTGTACAATAGCTGTTATGACTAGTATTAAGGAAATGTGGTCACTGATATGTTTGTATTTTATTTTTTGAATATTGGTGGCATGTCTTTTGTGAGTTATTTGTTCTGAATTTGTAATTCCTATCTGTAAAACACTACATCAGGAAACATCTTCAGAATTTGGAGTACAGGGCAAAGGAAAAGAATCGATTGTGAAATTAATATATTCATTTTCCTTCCAACCATTATTCCAATTTTCGACTGCCTAGTTCTATTTATATGTAATTGTGTATGTTCATTTGTGGTATGCATTTGTTTTAACTCAATATAATGACTCTAGTTCGATTCGGATTGACCAGTACTTTGAATTTTGAATAGATGCTAGAATTTCGAACACTTCTGAGAGCCTGCAGAATTAATTAACATAGCAGAGTACAGCTTTCAGCAAGTAAATTTCAATGACCAGGTATTATAAATTTAAATAAATATAACCCAGCAAAACTTTTGCCCAGGATTAATTGAATCATTACTCTCAAATGATGGAAGTGGAATTCAATCAAAACAATAACTCTTCTAGATGCCTTTATTCTAATATTGCATAATTTTTTGAGATTCCTTCATCCCTTAATTCTACAGGCCTGTTCAACCTTTGAATTTCTTTGTTTAAATTCTTCAAATGATTCCTATTCATGCTTACAAGCAAGGTTTTACCTGTTATGTATTGTTTATTTAATATACAAGCATAAAAATGTGTCCATATTACTCAAACACCCAGAAAACAATTCTGAGAAAGATAGGTCCTTCTAATAAGAATCTTCTGCTAGGATACAATGGATGTCCCATTTGGATTGGTTTGTCCCAGGACAACTTCTAAGTAATTATTTGTTAATAAATTACTAATAAACAGTTTGGAAACATTTGTATGTTAGGAATCATTTTGTTGATATTCCAGGAATGTTACCTGAGTGGATAAGCTCCGATTACCAAAAAAATTGTTTCAATACATTATAGCTATTACCCTCTAATATGTTTTGCATTTAAATTGAAAGTGAAAGTGAAAGTTCATCTTAAATTATTATTGTGATGAGGATAATTCTAATATCAGGGTTTGAGTGAATTAAAAATGAATTTAATATATGTCTGAAAATGGCACCATTTTATGCTTGATCTTTTCATGTATTTGTTTAATGGGCACACTAGCCTAGTTAAAAGACATGGTTACCAAATTGGTGTTTGCTGAAAAAGAAATAGAGAGGCTAGTATAGATCTATTATAACTCTCATCAACCAGCTATACCCTTACTTGGATTTGAACTTGGGCTGCCTGCATATTAGGTAGCTGTATTAACCTCTGAGCCACAAGTTCTCCTCCATTTAACTGTTTAGCCAGGGGAGAGATTAAGTGTTTTTCTATTGAAGCACCTGGTCTGCCCCAATGTGAGAGGGGAAGGGAAGCAGTGGCTTAAAACAATAAAAAAAAAAAAGAATAAACAAAACAAAAGTAAAATAATAGAAAAATAAAGTAAACAATGAAAAAGAAATCAACAAGAATACATCAATATGATAGTAAAAAAGTAATAAAGTAGTATTTTTTAAAAGGTTATTAGAGTAGGCTTTTGAAATAGACTTAACGGAAACATGTTAGTAAACTGTACAATAATATTATCCCTGGCTATCATTTGCTGCAATAACTATAAGATTTACAAACTGCTGATCAAAGCACTGATATTTGCTAAAATCAATAGAAATAAGTGAAATAATAACTATAAAAACACTATAAATGCAAATAAAATACTAAAGTTAAATATTATAACCAATCACAGGACTATAACACAAGTTGAGGAATAAAAGACTAAAATACCTATATACTGATGATGGTTTATATCAGGGGTGAAATTTACTTACCTTCGCTACTGATTCGCAAATGTGAGCGGGCACACCTCCTCCACACATCCGCAGAGCAAAAATGGGAATGTTATGACATCCGGGCAGGTAGGCGGAGCCTCCCACCGCAGGCACTACCAGTTCACCCAAGCCAGATAAGAACCGGCTCAATTTCACCACTGGTTTATATCAAGTATACTAATCAATACTGCATTCAGTTTTGGTCACTAATTACAAAAAAGATGTTGCGACTTTGAAAAAAGTACAAAGAAGAATAACTAAGATAATTAATGACCTGGAGACAAAAACATATGAAGAGTAGTTGCAGAATTTGGGTTTGGCTAGTCTAGAGAAAAGAAGGACTAAGGGGGCAGATGATAGCAATAGTCCAGTATTTGTGAAGTTTCCACAAAAAGGAGGGGGTCAACTTATTTTTCCAAAGTACCAGAGAGCAGCACAAGATACAATGGGTGGAAACTAATTAAGGAGAGAAGCAACCTGGAATTAAGAAGAAACTTCCTAATAGTGAGAACAATTAACCAGTGGAACATCTTTGCCTTCAGAAGTTGTGGGTGCTTTATCACTGGAGGTTTTTAAGAAGAGACCCGATACCCATTTGTCGAAAATAGTATAGGGTCTGCTGCTTGAGTAGAGAGTTGGACTAGAAGAAGTCAAAGGTCCCTTCCAGCTCTCTTTGGATTGGTTGATGGTTAAAGATTAGCATAGCTAAATGCTAAGTTGCTTAGCAAATATATATGTCTGTCTATATGTAACTGGTAAAATACAACACAAACCTAAATCATAACACAACATAAGACATTTTAAAAAGAAACAGTGCCATATGTATTAATAGGATCACAACAACAGGCTAATGCAGTCTGTTATTAACACAGCTGCTTGCAATTACTGCAGATTCTAGTCCCACCAGGCTCAAGGTTGACTCAGCCTTCCATCCTTTATAAGGTAGGTAAAATGAGGACCCAGATTGTTGGGGGCAATAAGTTGACTTTGTATAAATATACAAATAGGATGAAGACTATTGCTAATATAGTGTAAGCCGCCCTGAGTCTTCGGAGAAGGGCGGGATATAAATGCAAATTAAAAAAAAATTAAGGGATTATTTTCCTGCATAAAGTAATGAAATAAAGTTTACAACCCTCCTAGATATCTTAGGGTTCCTGTACAACAGTAGAAAGCAAATGAACTCATTCTCTGCATTAGTGAGACTGCAGTTAATACGCAGAATCATTATGACTATATGATAGGGGATACAGATTGCTATTAAATAAGACATTTAAGAGTTTTAGTTCCCACAGGTCATGGGACAGCTCACTCTGCAAAATGAGTACATTCCTTCCAAAATTTCAGAAGCATTACACTGGACTAAAGAAAAAAAACCTGTGAGCTGTATTGGGCAGGTAATATGAATAGATAATTTGTTGGCACGAAATCTTTCTTCTTTCTACATTGCAATTTGTGTGACCTACTTTGCCCCGTTCTACTAGGAATGCTGTGTCAAACAGTCACTGCGAGATAGCAATTCTAATTGGTAACCTTATGGCCAAGACTCCTGTACTTGAGAATACCAAGTACCGGTGATTAGCAACACTGATGTACGTTGCTCTGATTCTCATTTTTCAAAAGAAGAAAATTTGATCAGCCAGGGAACATAGAATAATAGATTTGGAAGGGACCTTGGAGGTCGTCTAATACAACCCCCTGCTCGAGCAGGAGACCCTATACCATTTCAGACAAGTGGTTGTCCAGTCTGTTTTTGAAAGCCTCCAGTGATGGCACATCCACAACTTCTGAAGTCAAGTTGTTCTATTGGTTGATTGCTCCCATCATTAGGACATTTCTCCTTATTTCTAAGTTGTTTCTCTCCTTGGTTAGTTTCTGCTATCATGTCTCCCTTAGTCCTTCTTTTCATTACACTAGAGTTTGAGCCACAAATAAAGTTGGCATGTACTTTCTAGTGGCATCATCCATCTAGATGTAGCAAGTTACCTAGCAATGTGCTGTTAGGAATCTGGGGCAGATGAGATCTAAAACCTTTAGATTGCTATATGTACATACCTGGAAGTTCAGTAGCTAAGATACTGAGCTTGTTGTTCAGAAAGGTCGGCAGTTAAGCGGTTCGAATCCCTAGCACAGGTCTTCTGCGTGAGAAGGGGGTTGAACTAGATGACCTCTAAGGTCCCTTCCAACTCTGTTACTATTACAGTTAGGGAGTATAATTGGCTTTAAAGAGCTTTATGGCTCTTTAAAGAGAAGTTATTGTCTCCTTTGGTAAGAAAGGAACCTAGTATGGGTTTGGCAATGTTTAAACATATTGGAAAAAAATAATGATTTAATTTGTTCCCACCAGACATCTGAGATTTAGAAAACTATGCCAAGATATTTGAACAAAGAGACCTATCTATGAGATTATAGTTTCTTTTGTTTGTGGCACCTTCACTTCTTTATCAACACTGCAATTTTGATTTTGGAAGAGTTTATTATATTCCTTTCTTCCTTGCAGGAATCCACAAGACCCCATTGATTTCTTTGGAGGCCAACATGGTTTAGAGCAGGGCACTCCAACCTTGGTCCATTTAAGACTTGTGGACTTCAATTCCCAGAGCAAAGCTGGCTGAGGAACTCTGGGAGTTGAAGTCCACAAGTCTTAAAGGGACTAAGGTTGGAGACCCCTGGTTTAGAGAAAGGATGGATACATTATTGGCATAGTGAAGTACAGCCAATTATCCATTATTAGGTTTGGTAGTGAAGATCTTAGTTAAGGTTTGACCATTGAATTCATATAGATATTGCAAAGGGAAGGGGGAGGGAATCCTTTTAGCTTGGAATGCTTGCAGAAGAAATGGCTGCTGCCACCATACCTAAATTGCATAATGATGTTTTCATGCAAGAGCCTAACAAGACAAAGTAATATGTGCTGTGTAGAAGAATGAATTTACTTCCATCAAAGTCTTTCAGGGACTGGAATTGAAGGCTACTTGTAAATTAATGGTGGCAACTCTAGAGGGGAGTGGGGTAAACCCTTGTGCCTATCTCCATTAGAATTGTACATTATGGCAGATTACACCATCATTAACCAGCCCTCCCCGAGCTTACTAGTCATTAAGTAGAAATTCGTCCTGTTCTAGCCAATCCAGAGGCTGAAAGTTTGTTGGCAATACTTAGGAGGCTAATCAGACAGTAATTGGAAGATCCCAGGTTGTCGCTGTTTTTGAAAAATGATAATTGTGGTCTTTGGGCACTCAGTATGGGTAATTATTTTGTGTAAATAAGGAAGCCAAAGGAAGAGCTATCTAATCAATCTCACTTTTAACCAAGGTCAGGTCATTAACAAGAGATTTCTCTTTTTTAAAAAAAAAAAATGATTAACTAGTTTAACAATTTTTAAATGAGTGACTGATGGCCAGAAAGAAATGCATTTAGGAATATTCCGGGTGCACTTCAAGGTATTGGTTACCACCTTTAAAGCGCTCCATGGCTTAGGACCGGGCTATTTACGGGACCGCCTACTGCCGGCCTCTATCTCCCAACGTCCGGTGCGTTCCCACAGAGAGGGACTCCTCAGGGTGCCATCGGCCAAACAATGTCAACTGGCAGCCCCCAGGGGGAGGGCCTTCTCTGTGGGGGCTCCTTCCCTGTGGAACGAGCTTCCCCCCGGGCTTCGACAACTATCTGACCTTAGGACCTTTCGCCGCGAACTTAAAACTTATTTATTTCATATGGCTGGACTGGCCTGATTTTAAATTTTAAATTTTAATAGTGGGTTTTAAATTTTTGTAATTTTTATGGGGTGTAATGGTATTTTAATTTTTCTGGCATCTTGAATCAGTCTTTTAAGGGTTGTTTTAATGGTTGTTCATTGTTGTTTGTATTTTATTGGCCTGTTCACCGCCCTGAGTCCTTCGGGAGAAGGGCGGTATACAAATTAAAATATTATTATTATTATTATTATTATTATTATTATTATTATTATTATTATTATTATTATTATTATTATTATTATTATTATTATTATTATTATTATTATTATTATTGTTGTTGTTGTTGTTCTTCTTCTTCTTCTTCTTCTTCTTCTTCTTATTATTATTATTATTATTATTATTATTATTATTATTATTATTATTATTATTATTATTATTATTATTATTATATAGCTTGAGGCAAAGGGTGAGTGCAAAAGAAATGTATAGTATGTGATAAAAGCCTTCCCACCTCTTATCACCTTAATTACTGATTAGGCCATCTTACTTGTTTAAATGCTTGCAATTATTTCAACAATAACCAAAAGGTGGCATTTCTATCCTCTGTTGCTTGCAAAAAGAAGCATTGTCCCAATTGTTTGGTGTAAATAATTGTCTTTTCCTCCACAGGGATAGTACTGAGTTTTTGTTTCTTTGTTTTTGTTTTTCCAAAGATGATGCTACAGCTCATTTAGTCACCTCTGGAGGCACTTTTGCTTCACCCAGTTTCTTTTGCCTTTCTCTCTTTTGGCAACCCCATTTGACCATGTCTTTCTTTTTTTCTTATTTTAATATTTATTAATTTAAGCTCTCGAGCTGCAGTTGAAAAGCACCAGGAAAAAGAACCTGAAGCTTGGAAACTGGAAAAGAATAGAATAGAATAGAATTTTTTATTGGCCAAGTGTGATTGGACACACAAGGAATTTGTCTTGGTGCATATGCTCTCAGTGTACATAAAAGAAAAGATATGTTCATCACAGTACAACTTTTACAACACAATTGATGGTCTTGACAACACAGTATCAACAGTAGAAACCTTCAAATTTCTGGGTTCTATCATATCGCAAGATCTCAAATGGACAGCCAACATCAAAAACATCATTAAAAAAGGACAACAAAGAATGTTCTTTCTGCGCCAACTCAGTAAGCTCAAACTGCCCAAGGAGCTGCTGATCCAATTCTACAGAGGAATTATTGAGTCTGTCATTTGCACCTCTATAACTGTCTGGTTCGGTTCTGCAACCCAACAAGAAAAACACAGACTTCAGAGGATAATTAGAACTGCAGAAAAAATAATTGCTACCAACTTGCCTTCCATTGAGGACCTGTATACTGCACGAATCAAGAAGAGGGCCGTGAAAATATTTGCAGATCCCTCGCATCCTGGACATAAACTGTTTCAACTCCTACCCTCAAAACGACGCTATAGAGCACTGCACACCAGAACAACTAGACACAAGAACAGTTTTTCCAAAGGCCATCACTCTGCTAAACAAATAATCCCTCAACACTGTCAGACTATTTACTGAATCTGCACTACTATTAATCGTTTCATAGTTCCCATCACCAATCTCTTTCCACTTATGACTGTATGACTATAACTTGTTGCTGGCAATCCTTATGATTTATATTGATATATTGATCATCAATTGTGTTGTAAATGTTGTACCTTGATGAACGTATCTTTTCTTTTATGTACACTGAGAGCATATGCACCAAGACAAATTCCTTGTGTGTCCAATCACACTTGGCCAATAAAATTCTATTCTATTCTATTCTATTCTATATATCAATATAAATCATAAGGATTGCCAGCAACAAAGTTACAGTCATACAGTCATAAGTGGAAAGAGATTGGTGATGGGAACTATGAGAAGATTGATAGTAGTGCAGATTTGGTAAATAGTTTGACAGTGTTGAGGAAATTATTTGTTTAGCAGAGTGATGGCCTTCAGGAAAAAACTGTTCTTGTGTCTAGTTGTTCTGTTGTGCAGTGCTCTATAGCATCGTTTTGAGGGTAGGAGTTGAAACAGTTTATGTCCTGGATGTGAGGGATCTGTAAATATTTTCACTGCCCTCTTCTTGATTCGTGCAGTATACAGGTCCTCAATGGAAGGCAGGTTGGTAGCAATTATTTTTTCTGCAGTTCTAATTATCCTCTGAAGTCTGTGTCTTTCTTGTTGGGTTGCAGAACCGAACCAGACAGTTATAGAGGTGCAAATGACAGACTCAATAATTCCTCTGTAGAACTGAATCAGCAGCTCCTTGGGCAGTTTGCGCTTACTGAGTTGGCGCAGAAAGAACATTCTTTGTTGTCCTTTTTTGATGAAAAAAAAGGCAGTAGAATAAGTGAAGCAGTAATGAGCTCCTCACCGTAAAACTTTCTACTGAGGATTTAATTGCATGGAATCCCATGAAAAGATCTGAAATGGTCCGTTAGCAATCAATGATCTCTTCTCCCTAATGAAGATTGCAGGGAATGATGCCTTACAAGAAAATATTGACTCTGGTTAATGTATTGGCCATTTTGAAGATCGTCTCTTTTAGAGACCAATGTCTCTAATGTTGCTAGGGTTAGCTAATTAAATAATACCCTAGCTTCTAAACCTCCACCAGATTTTTTTGGGGGGTAAATATTGTTTCATAACTATGCAGACTTTAATATAACAGACTTGTTTGAGCAATTAACAACTATTCTGGCAAAAACTGATGATCCAAAGAAAACATTGGGTTCCTGTATTGGACTGTCTTCAGAGATACAGAATGCAAATTACTCCCAACAAAATTCTATGCTGGATATCCCATTAACTGAGTAGCAACCTGCAAACAGCAAATGTCATGCTCCCTTAATCCCACATAATAAAAAGGACTCCACCCTCATAGATCAACATAAGCAATTAGTTCTGTCTCCTCTCAATAGCAGCATTAATGAAGGAAGATAAGCTTCCAGACCCTCTGCTAATTTTTTTTTCTTAAGCAAAGCACCTGATTGACCTTGTTCACACTAATTAGCTCTCTACACTGATTAGGATTCAGTTGTTTTTCAGCAAACCAATGGTAATATTGATGTTTTTAAAAATAAAGATCACTTTAAAAATCTCTAGGAATTAGCTCCATTCCAGCATTCATTGAATAAAATGTCAGACCACTTCTGAATAATATTTTATCGGTTAATATACTCTCAAATGCTGTATCTATCAAAGCTTCTACCATATTTCCAACCTTGGCAGCAGGGAGCATAGCTAAATGTTCCATCAACACAAAATATCACTTTGTCCTTTTGAAAGTGGATGATTAACTCTTACTAAAGACTAACAGAGATATAATCCAAAATTAAAGGGCTTGCACAAGCAATGAAACTGATTCAAGCCACAGGAAAGCTGTCCTAGTACATTTAAAGAAAGACTCCAGAATGGCAATTAAGGACAATAAAAAATAACTAGATCAAAGCACTATCCTTCCATTCCCCAAAGATAATTCTGAGCTGGGAAAAATGGACACACTGAGTAATAAAAGCCCACAAGCTGCCTGCTTTCTTCCAATTGACAGTGTTGCATATCATTGTCTGTCTGTCTGTCAATCAATCACTTATCTCTTTCTGATTGCATAAGTGCGTTTTCCTGTGTATATGCTACCACCAACTTGACACACTGTTCGGGATTCTGTTCTCTTTTCAAATGCTTCCATATTAGTCCCACAATTTAATCCAAATCAAATCTTTAGACATTCTACTGAAGATTGGTGCTTCCTTCACATGTGATGTATTCTTCTCAGCCATGAATCTCGGCTCTAGAGAGATTGTTGCTAATCACAACTCTCAAACTTATTTCATTGAGTAAACCTGAGAAGTATCTATCACCTGATCTACTCCAATAGATCATCTCCACAGATCTGAATTTCCATTAGATATATTGTGATCTGAGTTTTTAATCTTAGAATGACATTACTAGGAAGTCCTTTCATCATTTGTTTTGTTCTGTTTTGTCCTTTTTTGTCTTGTTACACTGGCAAATTTTAAGCAGCAGTTCTATATGGTGGTTTAGTTGCCGCTATTTAATAGAGCTTGTTATGTGTTTTTATTGTTGTATCTACATCTGCTAGTTAGTGATGATATTGGTAATACAATTTCAGTTTCAGTTTCAAGTATATATGTTACATTCTACATTGCAGATAGTTTTCCTTAAGAAACATTAGATGGGACAAACTAGAGGACTATCTCTCCTAATTTACTTAGGACAGTGATGGCTAATTTTTTCTGGACTGAGTGCCCAAAGCATGCACCCGCCTGTGTGAATGTGCACGTGCCCAAACCCCCAAGATGCAATGCACGCATGCCCCCACTCATGTGCCCATGCCCCCTGTGCACGTGCAGCAGTTGAAGACTAGCTGGCCGGTGTGAGGTATGCGAGCATGCGCACTGATCTGAACTAGGGTGCCGTCTCGCATGTCCACAAAGAGGACACTGTGTGCCATCTCTGGCATGCATACCATAGGTTTGCCATCACAGACTTAGGGTTATCCAATGCTGGTATTATAGTAGTAGCCAATCTTAATATCAGTCTTGGCACTAACTATGTGTCGTGTCCCACTCCTCCGCTGACGGCCGGGTCAGGGAAATCCGAATCAGGCTTGCCTCTGCAGCTCTGCCCAAAGTCCTAGCAAAGTCCTCAGAGCAGGCAGGAGACCAGTAAGTGACTTCAGCAAGATAAGTTCGACTTTGCCTGACTCAGAGACTGCCAGAAAGCAGATCCTTTATATAGGCCATGGGGTGTGGCTCCATGACTCAGCACTCATTAAGGCCTGCCCCTCCCTTCCTTCTGTTGCCTCCGCCTATCCAATCTTCTGATGCGAGGGTCACTCCAATCAGCTGTTGGAAGTAAACTTTCCTCAGGCTCACATGCTGTGGAGGAGGGGGAGGGGTCTAGCTGCTCCGTTTGCCTGGGCATGGAGCCAGGGCTGGGGCCGGGAGATGCTCCCTCCTCTGCAGCCTGCTTGGGCATGGAGCCAGGGCTGGGACCGGGAGGTGCCCCCTCCTCTGCAGCTTGTCTGGGCATGGAGCCAGGACTGGGGCCGGGAGGCATACATTCCTCCGTGTTCAGGAGCAGATAAGCAGACCCCGGCTGCGGTGAGAGCGGACAAGACACAACACTATGTGACTCTTTTTATTTCATCTGTCAAGTCTCCTCCACACACATATACAGTGTTTTCCTGAAAATAAGACCTGGTCTTATTTTCTTTTGGGCTCTGAAATAAGCATTAGGGCTTATTTTCAGAACATGTCTTTCTTTTGAGTGATGCTACTGGGAGGCAGAGGGGGTGGAGCTGTCCCACACCAGCTTACCTCAGGGCCTCTGAAGGCAGGCCATTCATGCACTGACACCTGCCTTGCCTCGTGGCCGTGGTACTGGCATGTCACTTGGCCTCCTGCTCTGTTGTGGCTGCAAGTAAGCAGAAGAAGTGGGTTGGCGGCCACATGGGGATCTTGTTGGACAGGGTTGTTGGAGCTGCCGCAGCGAGGCAAGGCAGTTGTTGGGGCATGGATGGCCTGGCTACAGGGCCCTGAAGAAAGCTGGTGTGTGCATGGGGCAGTTCCATCCCCCTCAGTTCACCTCATGTCATGTCAGCAGCACTGCAAACAATCAGATGGAATGCACAGGTGGCTGGCTATGCAAGGATTTATGTAGGGCTTATTTTGAGGTAGGGCTTATATTGGGTGCATGGGGCAGAAAACATGCTAGCACTTATTTTGGGGATAGGTCTTATTTTTGGAAAAACATATACAAACCCAATGACAACCTCGGAGGTTATCCACACTCCAAGAATAGAATAGAATAGAATAGAATAGAATAGAATAGAATAGAATAGAATAGAATAGAATAGAATTTTTTATTGGCCAAGTGTGATTGGACACACAAGTGAATATGCTTTCAGTGTACATAAAAGAAAAGATCATCAAGAATTCTAAGGTACAAGACTTAATGATAGTCATAGGGTACAAATAAGCAATCCTGATTCAATATCAATATAAATCATAAGGATAAAAGCAACAAGTTTCAATCGTACAGTCATAAGCGGAAGGAGATGGGTGATGGGAATGATGAAAAGATTAATAGTAGTGCAGATTTAGTCAATAGTTTGACAGTATTGAGGGAATTACAGTATTTGTTTAGCAGAATGATTGCGTTCGGGAAGAAACTGTTCTTGTGTCTTGTTCTGGTGTGCAGTGCTCTGTAGCGTCATTTGGAGGGTAGGAGTTGAAACAGTTTATGTCTAGGATGTGAAGGGTCTGTAAATATTTTCACAGCCCTCTTTTTGACTCCTACAATATACAGGTCCTCAGTGGAAGGCAGGTTGGTAGCAATTGTTTTTTCTGCAGTTCTAATTATCCTCTGAAGTCTGTGTCTTGAATGAGGGAACTAATGCAGCAGATTGGTGTTTATTATATATCACCAGAAGATTCATGCTCTGCATGAGATAGGGAATAGTAGCTTAATGGACAGTTCACTTATTGGCATCTAGTACCATTGACTATGTCTTAATCTCATGCAAAATTTGTGGTCTGGTAGCTATCTTCAAAGTTAAACTACAGCCAGATAGCAGTTGCTTGCATTTATCACTTCATCTGAATTTTAGATCCCTCACAGCACCTTTGGATGATCCCATCTGGGCTTGGGACAATGAGAGGTCTGCCATCCCTAGCATTAAATGTCCCATTAAATGAAAAAACTGAAAAGAACTCAAATGTTTCTTGATCTGATGAGCCTCTTGAGTTCCATCAGCTTCTAATTAAGAGCTCAGACACTGCAGAAGCCTTAACTACATATAATGCTCTGATATACAACCTTCAGAAACCATTATCCTATCCATCAGCCCTCTGTGTGAAAACCTTCTGCTTCAGGCAGAAATTCTGCATTGATCGGGACAACATGCAAGTTGGTTTAGGTTCCATGACAAAATTTCAAACCTTATATATTCAGCAGCATTTACGCTGCCTTAAAAGGAAATAAATAAATGTGCTAGCTATTTATTATTTGTTCATGGGATAGGAAGAAAAGATGGAAGACATAAAAATTGCTGAAACATCTTGGAATTACTGAAGCTGAAAGGCAGAAGTAATTAGCTGCAGATCCCATCAGTCTGCTTTTGTTTGGTACAAGGAAGCAATGGATTTTGCTGACTTCAAAACAGCCATGATCTATTAAGATAGATTACAATGCAGAGGTGGGGGGGGGGAATCAGCACTGTGCAAGGCGATACGTAGATTCAGTGGCCTAAATAGTGTGTATCTTCTTCTAACTTGTTGAAGAATGATTCTGGGAAGACTTGAGCAGAAGGAAGTATAATAGTCAGCATAATAATCCTGAATT